>NC_133484.1:1908763-1947962 GCF_025370935.1 Choristoneura fumiferana
GACTTCTTGATTGAAAGGTGATGTAAAAAGCACTATTATAAACTAAAAACAATTACTTTGTTACAAATGTGTTTTTGCAACAATATATGTTCATGCAGCTCCTTCACCTCCACACTGTAAGACCATACAGAAACCCAACTGCCATCACTACCACACCGACCAGAGTTCATCCTCAGAGCAACACAACCGCTCATCATGCTACCAGATGTTAGATGTTGGTGAAAGAGCTGCTTGAACACACATTTGTTGCATAGAAGCTATCATAAGGCCGTGGGTGAGCAAAGTAATTGTTTTTAGTTCATTGATATTGACCTACGCAAAGTAACGCCTGTTTTAATAAATTATTGCACTATTCATGTAAAAACTCGTAATTCTTTGTTCCCTACTAACTAACGCCCTCTCTCTTTCCAGCCCCGAAGCTGATGATCCCTCCAGCCGACTTCGTTGCGCAGGGGGTGATGGGCAGCCCCCAGGAACTCCGCACCCCCACCGGCAGCCAGATGCTTGCAAACCCCCTCCTCAACCTCAACAACACCGGCCGGACCAACTTCACCAACAAACAACTCACAGAACTAGAAAAAGAATTCCACTTCAACAAGTATCTAACGAGAGCCCGGAGGATAGAAATAGCATCAGCTTTACAACTGAACGAAACGCAGGTCAAAATCTGGTTCCAGAATAGAAGGATGAAACAGAAGAAGAGGATCAAAGAGGGTTTGATTGTGGCGCCAGAGGTCGCTACTGTGTCGCAGTCAGAAGCCGTTGGGTCGAGTGAGAACAGTCGCGAATCTAGTTAGATTAAACTTGTGGGACGATTAGTTTTGTTGTGAGTGAAGAAATTTTATCAGTTTAGGAATTTCTATTTGTACATTGGGAGCTTCCTTGTAATATGGGGGGTAGAGGTTGAGAACTCTCTCGTGGAACTGTTCAGTTGCGTAAGGGTCCAGGGGGGCTACTACGAAATTCCAAAATCGAAATTCGTATTGTAACTGCCGTCCCTCTCACTCGTATTATTAAATAATATTTGCATCAGCGGGACGGCAAGATACGCGAAGTGCGAATTTTGCATCGTAGTACAGGGCCAGCTGTAAGCAGTAACAGTTCCAAATCCTTCCAGAGTGGCGCTAGTGTAGCAGATTATGAAATGAATGTAGCAGAGTGAAGTGTGCTCAGTTGAAAAATTTAATACTTATTAATTACTATCGTTTTTTCGACGAACATAGATAACGAAATGTTTTTTTTTGTTATTAAATTTTATTAGGTACTTTATTTTATGCATTTGCTACAGTAGCGCCACCTATTTAACGCTTTTCGACACAGAGAAGGTTTTTCCGTCTACCCTCCATACTTTGTAACTTGTATAGGTTGTGTAAATGTTTAACCTCGACTTGGTGTGGAATCGAGTTGGGATTTTATCGCACGAGTCTCTTACAATGCGGGGCCGCGCGGCTATAAATTTATAACTGATCAATCATGACCGGCAATGTACCGCATCCATGATATTTCTGACTCCGACTGGATAAAGCCTTGCCTACATTGCCGGCCGGCCAAGAATTGGTATGAAGCAGAAGCTACTTTTTATGAGCTGTCAAAACTAATTCCTTATATTTCCAAATATTAAGAAAAATTCGTAGCAAAACGGACACATCCATACAATATTTTGGGGACACATCTGGAGACGCTGTTTTTCCAGCTCGGAATCATGGTCTGAGTCTACCTCCCAAATTTTGTTGAAATCGGAGAGATAAACTCTGGGTACAACGGTAGATATAAATGCCCAACTACTAGCATCCTGAGGTTTTTTTGACGCTATGGTTACTAGCCAATTACAAGCAAGACCGTAACATCTAATTAACTTCACGATACTAACGCCATCTAGCGATATTTCACCTGTCTTCTCAATAATTGGCATTTGCGATTTGATTATGAAACCAACTGTCTTAATCAACATCACAATATGCCGTAAGAAGGCGCCCCAAGCCGATTCCACATCTTTTAATGAGGTGAATCTAAGTTAAGGCGTGGCTTTGTAGCATTCTTTAAATATCGTTAAAAGTTCATTTCACAAACTAACATTCTATAATTTTAAATCAAGCTGCTAAGATAATTTCAATAGAATAACTTGACTAAAATGTTTGTACTACATATTTAAGACAAGTGGCGCCATCTGTTATATAGTAGATGAAAAAGGCAGTGCTTGGAACAAGTGTGCATAGATGGTGGCGCCACAACCATTCAATATCTTATGTACAGTCGTGGACAGGTGTTATTGAGCAACTTACTACTGTTCGGAATTTGGCCGTGTAATCCTATTCTGTTTCATTAACCTTTTGAACGACAAAAAAAATTAAAATCGTAAAATCTCTCCATAGACGCCACGAAATGCCGACATGGCGCCTATGGCACGATTTTCAGCTGTCGTGTGTTGCCGACTGTGGCGTTCAAAAGATAATGAAAATATTTACTACGTACGTGTGTACTACTGCCTAAATTAAGAACAAGTGCGAGTGGGTGAACAATTCCGGTTCTCGATGGTACATTCGGACTGTTGCGCTTCCTTAATCCCTTTTGTTCCTTTACATGCTCCTTCCTTCATCACTTCTAACGGATCTAGTGAAAATAATAATGTAGTAGTTCCAATAAAGGTACTGATGAAGGAAAATATGTACAGTCGAAGAGTGCTAGGTATACTTACCATTTTTAAGTTCCTACACAGTGGATATAACATTGACTTTTAAGTGATATTATTCAGACTCCTAAATTAAAAGAGCAGAAAAGGAATGAAAGAGCTTAATATTTTTATACCAAATTGTTGCCATATCAAGGATTTTACGTCAAAAATATGCCAATTACGTAGAAAGTAGCGTTCTTGTTTAATTTCTTTTTTGGTGGAAATTGTTTCTTTTCAGACATACAAAATCAAGTTTCTAACTATACCAATTACATTAACCGATGCGCCCGCGCCATTTATTCTCGTAAATAAAATATAAATGCAAGGAGCATCTTTTCCATAATCATGTGCTTAATTTTTGTGCCATTCCTTGTCAAGTGTGCTATAAAAATGACATTTAAAATCATGATGATTAAGTACGTTTTGTTTTGTACATTTTGAGATTATTGTAGCATAACTGACAGTTTAGTAGTAGTGTTGAGGTGTCAAGATTACTTAACCTGTACATTTCGGGTCTTATTCAACAAAATTATGTTATGAAAGCTAATTTGTACTATAAAAAGTCATTAGTTTTGGATAATACTGAGATTAGTGCAAGCTCTTTTATAACGTATAAGAATTAAATTTTAACTTATTTTATACACTAAAATATTGTTGGATAAGATTTCATAATTAAAATTAGATAAGATATACAACTTCGGGTTTTTATTATTTGCAAATTACACTTAAGTTAATTCCAGTTCTGGCCAATGAAACAGTGGCGCTGTGTTCTTGATATGTATTTTAAAAAGGACTTTTTATATAAATTAATATTGTTAGGATTTTTATGTGTTCTAGTTTGATAGGTAAATGGATAGTATATTCGTACTTTGAAACATGTTTTATTATTAAAATACGTTAATTTTGCTACTTACCTAAATTGGGGTATGTATGAATTAAAATATTATTAAATAAGCCAATAATAAGTATGAACATTATTTCGTCACGGTTTAATTCCATCGCCAGTAAAATACTACATTTTCGAAATACTGCATTTGCCAATCTTATTTTACCTAACTCACTGGCTTAATTTCGTATCTTTAAAATCTGTTATTTTAAAAATTATGATATAGGTACTTACTTACTTGTTGTGAACTAAGGAGTTATATTTTTTTTAGATAAAAAATGCAATTCGTGTTATCTGCAATACGGTATTTGACTATTTCGTATATGTTTTATAAATTAAAACTACACGATGCCTGTTATCGAATAGAAAAACAATTTTAAGCTACCTTTACAAATAACAAAGTTATAAAGGTTTGAAATTCAAGATTAGACAGAGAAAGACATACTGGCATGTGACGTCACACGCCAGTACCTACCGCCATACTTGCTGCATGGAGAAAAGCGTTTCAGAAAGAGACAGGTACATAGATTTTTCAAAAAACCACTGTAAATCCAATTTTCAACCGATTTATATTTTCTCTTCGCTAAACACTATCTGTTTATCTATATTTTCATAATAATATTAAGATATGGCAAAATCAGGAGTTGTCAAATACCGTATTATAACGTTTTGATGTGATGAAAGAAATATATTCATTTACTTATCGAAAGTCAAAATTTTTAAATATTTTTTTATATCTATTTTTATTTAACATTACTTAAGACCAAAGCTCATTTTTGTTTTAATTAATTTATTTAGTACAGCTTCGTTGTACCTACACTGTACAGTCATCTTGGTAATATAATATAAGAATGTGTGTTAGGTCAGTTTGTGTGTACATTTGTTAAGCTAATAGAAGGTACTACTTTATCAATAAATTAATTATATCTATTTTCATACTGAAGTTTCATTGAAGTTTGCGTTCTCTTCAAAGAACTGCTTTATGGACATATAACTTCCTACAAATTTGAAGAAAATAAATTTTGACAGTGAATTACGGTAGCATCCAAAATTGGTAGTCGCCGAAACGTTTGGGGTGGAAAAAACTAATGGGCCCTGGAGGGCAACTACTTTAAATCGCCTGATTCAATAAATTACCTTAAATCCTTTAGTTAGCCAATTGTACTGAAAGAAAACATACTTCTATTTTTAAAATGAAACAAAACTACATTCAAAGAACTAAAAATTAAAAAATAAACACTCGCTTTTTTATTACACAAATCGATAGGATTATTGTTCAGGATAAAAATTATCTAATAAACTTTGGCCTTACACTCGTCTGTTGTACGAGATACCATGAAATAGAATATTTATTAACATTACTTAGTACTTGTTCACCTGTAACAAGGAAATGATACCTACGTTAAATTTTCTTATCTCTCTAACATCCAAAGACATCATAATCATGAAGTACAAGCTTGCTAATTTTATTTATCACTCAGTACCTTATTGTAGAGTTCGATAAGAAAATCTTTAAATGGTAATAATAAATCTATGCACAATTCCTTCTTACACGTGTTCTGGCGAAGAGTTTAAAAATGGAACGTATTTTTTTTTATGCAACGCGGGGAAAACAACCCCCAAATGTTTATTAGACAAATTTTATCCTATACAATAATCCTATTAAATAAAATAAATTCTATATATAATTAATTAAAATATCTTTATTTCGGAAAATTTCAGATTCCATAAAATTGTTAGTATTTTTCATTTCATTACAGCTACGTGAAATTGTTTTAAAACATAATAAAACAATAATTAGCATAATATTTAACAATGAAATCAAAATTCACAGTGAAATAAAATAAAATAATTATAATTATTCGTATAATAAAATAGCGAGTTTCATTTTTAATCTTTAGTTGGTTCGATTCCCGGGTGAGACAAGGGAAGTTTAGAAGATCTTTGAATGCAGTTTTGTTCAATTTTAAAAATAAAGGAATGTTTCCTTTCAGTACAATTAGCTAACTAAAGGATTTAAGGTAGTTGCTCTCCAGGGCCCATTGATTCTTTCCACCCTGTATATTTAAGTGTTATATAGGTCAGAATATTAAAGTTTTTATATGTAAGTGAAAATCGCAAAGGTTTGTAACATCATGTTTACTTACATAGCATATATCAACGTTAAAACCAGAATAAGCCCTTACAAAATTAACAATTAAATAGACAATAAATGCGTAAATTGTACAACAATAAAGGTGAATAATCAACAGAGCTGAGCGAGGTAAAAATACAACAATAAAAATAATAAAATAATTATCCCAGCCTCGCTTAGTGCAGCTCCTATTTTTTATGATTTAAATTCGAGTTTTGTTCTTGATTTTAGAGAAGCTCGATATTTCGGCACAGTCGCATGCGCCATCACGAGACGTTACATAATAACAACGTTACAAGTTAAATAAAAGCTTTTAAAAAAAAATGCAAAAATAACTGACTTCCAAAAATTTTTTTCATTTAAATTCTTGAAAAACAATTATTTCGCTTGCTTTTTTAAATGGCGCGGAACCTACAGTACGCGAATTCGACTCGCGTTTGGCCATCTCTCGCTCTCATCGCTTAGCTATCTCAAACTGCTCCAGTGAATCCGTAAGCCGCTAATTTTAAGTACTTCTACAATATAAACTTAGGTCACAGAATATACAATAGTACCGCCTTAGGTATATAAAACTACTGCAGTTGGAATTCGAATGTGAGATTGTTTTCGTTCAGGTTTTTGATGAGATTCGTTTTAGAAAATGCAACTCCTGTTGTTAGTACTCCGCCCCTGTAACAAAAAAAAATACAAGAGCTTTTTATGACAGGGTGGCAGACTGGGTCACCTAATGGTTAAGTGAACAGCACCGCCCAGGCATCAGATCAGATTCAGATTGTTTAGTACTTTGTAACGAGTATTTCGAGTTCGAAGCTGATTGCAACTTTTTGGCCACGCGCGGTGAGACTTTGCAACCAGAGGCCATATTGCCTACAGTGCTTTCATTCTAGCATGGTGCGGGTGACACTTAATACACGTTTCGTTTTACTCAGAAAAAGTTGCTGCGGTCTAAATATATGGAAGTATATTTCAGTTGTAGCCTGAATATGACTGACGTAAAATATTTAAACATAAAGAACTATTTTATATAAAACAAATTTAAGCTATCAGATTTTTATAATCAATTAATTAAATTCAACGCACAATTAAATGAAAAAACGTAATATGCATGAAACGTAACACCAGAAACTCGTTTAGTGATGGGACCTAATGGATCTTGAGTTATATCGGTACTTATTAATTATTGGTAAGTAACAAATATTCTTTGCAAACTCCGTTTAGCCTTAATTAAGTGGCAAATAATATTCCAACCTAGAATTTCACTAATATTCTCAATAAAATTAGCGTAATAATCTGATTAATGATGACATTAATTATGATTAAGATTTTAAATTATTAATTTTATCGACTCAAGTTTCGACACTGACTCTCTAGTCTTGTGATATTGACACTTGACAGCTGTCACCCGCACCATGCTACAATGAAAGTACTGTAGCGTTTCTGACGCTCGTGATCGCAATCAAATGACAGATTTCGCATACAAACGATAGGCAATACGGCCTCTGCTTGTATTATTTATTCGCGTACGATACTAGTGACACGACAATATCGTGTCGTATTTTGGAACTTAAGTTGCATGCTCGTCAACATACTGCTATAAATAATTATTGATAAACAAGCCATCTAGTTCAGCAAATCAACCATAGGAGGCGCTGTATCGAACATTACTATTCCAGCTCTCGGACTAAGGCTACGCACGCACTATCTGATGCGGCTACCTACGGTTTGAGTGCGCCGTCTCATTCTCATGCGATATTGATGTCGGAGGCCGATCGTAAAGTCCGCCAGATCACGAAATTCCTAGGCATATCGGGAAATGACGCCATTTCATGAATTGGCTAAGGGACATCAGCCATATCGGTTAAAAGTCACCGTTTAAAGATTTGCCTAGTGACATTTACTATAGGCAGATCATAAAATTCCTAGGCATATCATGAAACGCCGCCATTTCATGATTTGGCCAGTTTAGGCAGATCATGAAATTCCTAGATATATCATGAAACGCCACCATATCGGTTCTGGCACTTCGCCGGCCGTTGCCGCGGCACTCGCTTCACTCGCTCGGCTCGAGCGTTGTGGTCACAATTCATACTAACCACTCCTCGCTTCGCTCGTCGTATCTAATATTTCTTTTTTTTCGGCATAATATCACGATGTGCCCGGTATAGAGTTAGGAATATCGATGAATGCGTTGCTCTAATCGATCTGCCGTATTGTTTCTCAGGCACATCGTGATATGCCGGGCCAACTTTTAGGCATATCATGAAATGGCGCCATTTCACGATATGCCTAGGAATTTCGTGATCTGGCGGGTTTTATAATCGGCCGCCGACATTGATATTATGAAGTAGGACGGCACGCTAAAACCACACGGCTCACCGCATAATGCGGACGTGTCCTAACAACGGCAGTCGCTAGTCAACAGTATAGTCACTCACGCTCCCGGCATTTTATCGCTTTCCTTCAGGCAGGTGAGCGCGGAGAACAAGAGACCGCTGGCTGTTGCTCCGTACCCCGAGTTGACGGCTTTTACCTGGAAATTAGCACGTATACTCCTTAAAATCATCATCATCATCAGCCCAAGACGTCCACTGCTGAACAAAGGCCTCCCCCTTAGAACGCCACAATGAACGACAACTCGCCTCTTGCATCCACCGGTGCCCGCAACTCTGACGATTTCGTAAGTCCGCCAAGTGGAAGGCCTACCAACGCTTCGTCTTCCAGTTCGTGGTCACCACTCGAGCGATGTGGCCCTTCTAAAAAATCCTACAAAATTCCTAATTATATATATATATATATATATATATATGTCGTGGATTACAATAATCAAGCCTTATAGGACTGTCAATTGACTATTACAATATCGAGATGGCGGCGAACGCCGTGTGACGTACCTACCGGTTGCGGTGCACGTGGACGGGCTCGTTGGCCGGAGCGTCATTCTACTTCGGGCTGTAGGGACGACAACACCTGGCTAATGATTCTGTCAGTTCGTCTGTCGATTAGCTCTGTACATACTCTGATTGGTTTTGTAATTTAATTGTTACCGGCTGGTGAAATAAAACAACTGTGCTCCAAAAGAAGTTATTATTGAAGCTCTCACTCAAGTACCTACATACATCATGAACGCATCCTGACGGCGAGACGGTACTCTCATTCCACCCATCAATCATCATCTCATCTCTCCTCTCCGCGCTCTCGTCGCCATATATATGTAAAGTCTTTATTGTACAAATAAGAAACAAAGACAGCAATTATTCTTCCAGACTTACCGTAACAATAGCCTTCTTGTTGGGCTTGGTCGTGTCCACGTCTGCGCCGCGCTCCCAGCCTTCCCCAAACAGCTGGAACAGGACCGTCGTGTTGTTTAACACGTTCTCCGTAGGACCCTGATGCGACATCATGCCGAAAGAGAAAAATCTGGAAACATTAACAATTGTTAAGTACTAAAATGAAAACCTCCGTCAACCCCCAACTGTCCTTTTTAAGTTTAATGCATGTGTGGCGCTACAAGCGCACCATTTTCTATTTCACTTAATTGCACAATCTGTGGATCAGGGTTTTGATTTGAACCGACCAATCCTCGATCACGCGCGCTTGGAGCTCGACGTGGATTGGCTGGTTAACAACCAATTCTATTACAAGATGGGCCATGCCGGCGGAGCTACTACAAATTTCGGAAATCGAAGTTCGTGTCGTTCCGTCTCTCTGTTTCTATTCTATCTATTTAATACGAAAGCGAGAGGGATGGTACGATACGAACTTCGATTTTTGAATTTCGGAGTAGGCCTTCTGGAAGAGCGCTAAGCGCGGCCAAAGTACAACTATTAAGGAGCGGCCATATCGCTGTTTAAAAAAGGGTGACGGTACGGAATCGCAGCGACGCATCATATGCGCACCGTTTTTTGCATGCTTTCCGCACCGCTGCTTAAAATACGCAAATGGTGCGGAATCGCAGTGATGTGTCGTAAAACGTCACGAGTTTTGTTCGGTAAAGTCCTGACGTTTACAGCACGTCACTGCATCCACCGTGAACCCGCGGCTTTAACCAGGTCATAACCAGGTCAGGTTTATCACGTCGGCATCGTCATATTATGACTTACCTAGGATAATTCAGCAGCAGTCTCTTGGTCACTGAAATCTTGGACATGAGGAACCCTATAATGCAGACCAGGGCGATAGCTATGGTGGTCATGAACCCCCCCAGTTTGAAGTAGGGCCTGAACTGGACGGGCCTCTTGTGATCGTTCTCGTAGAACCAGCGTTGGGTGCGGTACACTACCAACAAGTCCGTAATCGCAATCGGCAAACACCAAGCACCTTCGTGCTTGTGGATAGTGGAGCTAGGGAATAAAGAATAAATTAAAGTTAGAAAAACCCTATCCAATCCTACTAATATAATGCCCAGACCTGGAAGGAAAATCGTGCAAGTCACATTAGATAGATATAGCCTGTACACGGTGATTTCTTTTACTCCCGTTAACTTCGACAGACACAGACGGCAGTTCATTGGTAGAAAATACATGGTACTTAATTAACTTTATCTACATGCATCTCATAACTTCCCTATTATATATGTTCAGAAACGACTATCAAATGGCCTTTATTAAGAAACCTGGTATCTGCGGGTGCATCTTAATGTTCACATTAAAGTACATTGCATCTTAATGTTTACGTTAAAGTATCGGTAATACTTTTTTTAACAATGCATATCGGTACATATTGTAGAAAACTTATGACATGCATGTAGATAATAATTATTATTCAAAGTCAAAGTCAAAGTCAAGTCAAAGTCAGTCAAAGTCAAAGTCAAAGTCAAAATCAAAGTCAAAGTCAAAATACAGGCCATATCTGAACATATTATAGAAAACTTATGATATGCATGTAGATAAAGTTATGTATACGGCTATCATCATTGTAATACTTTTATCATTTTTTAACTTTATCATACATTCATCATAACCTGTATACATGCAGTCACGACTATCAAATGGCCTTCATATAAAAACCTGGTATCTGCGGGTCTAACTCGGTAAAAAGTTCATCTTAATAACTAGTTAAAGTTTATCGGTTAATACACAGTGCATGTATCGGTACAATATTGTAGAAAACTTGATGAAACAAAGTAGAATGTCAATAATTATTATTCAAAGTCAAAGTCAAAGTCAAGTCAAAGTCAGTCACAAGTCAAAGTCAAAGTCAAAGTCAACAGTCCTAAAGTCAAAATCACAGGCCATATCTGAACATATTATAGAAAATGCTTATGATCATGCATGTAGAATAAAGTTATGTTATACGGCTATACATAATTAGGCATTATGCACCAGCCACATAAATAACTATTACATTACCTTTTTCGCTAAAAATGTGCGAATTAAAAACACTTTAGCTACGGACTTAAGAGATTTCTTAATTTTCTTGTACTTTGATTATCTAAATTCTAGACTTCCAAACAGCTTTCTTTCAGGAAATCGAGAAGTACCAATACGGTATTTGACAACTCCTGAATTTGCCATGTCTGATATGTTATTATGAAAATATAGATAAACATATACAGCCTTATTCATAAAAAATCCTTAATTGAGGTTTGATCGGTATGTTACTTAGCAGACTGAATAAGCTTGTTAGACGGTTGTCAAGAAGTATGATTCATCAACGCTTGCTAGCAGTCTGCTAGTTGTTGAGCTGCTGATAGACGGATTAGACGCGTTATGTTGGCAATCTTGACAAATCAAAGACAAAAAAAGGCCTCATCGATAGTTAAAAAAAAATGACAACAGTGATACAGCAAATTAGCAGGGGAAAAAAAGCGAGATGTTTGTTTTCCCGCCATTTCCGATCCGCATGTTTATGTTTAAGTGCAAAAAGCCGTAATTATGTTAATCATCCTAATTTTCTTTTTTTTCATATTTATTGTTAGTAAAGTAGCAGTAATTTTAGAGGATTTTTAAATACAAATTCCTGAAAATAATTTTTCCTGGATTTTTTTAATTTTTGCGTAACTTCACCTTTCACTAAAAATATCTTCGGTATGGTTTTTTGCTCTTGTCAAAGTCAGCTGTTCAAACTTGTGGCGGCCATTTTGTGACTTAGCAGGGAGATAAAGGAGGGTCTACGGTCCTCTAACTTTAGCAGAGCCTTGATCGACTGATTAGCGCTAACAGACGTTTATGAATCACGTTTTTTAGCATCGGGCCTTCAAGGAGCCTCTAACTTTTTATGAATAAGGCTGATAGTGTTTAGCGGTGAGATGAGAAAACTTAAATCGGTTGAAAATTGGATTTATAGTGATTTTTTGAAAAATCTATGTACCTCTCTTTCTCAAACGCTTTTCTCTATGCACCAAGTATGGCGCTACTTGCGTGTGACGTCAGACGCAAGTATGTCTTTCTCTGTCTAATGTTGAAATCCAAACCTTTATAACTTTGTTATTTATATAGGTAGCTTGAAAATTGTTTCTCTATTCGATAACAGGCATTGTGAAGTTTTAATTTATAAAACATATACAAAATAGTCATATACCGTAGGTCATATTCTGTTAAACTGCATGCTAGTGGACAATGCTGCCTGGTGTTGCAGTGTGATGTACTAATCCTCCTGAGTCCTGTGCCTCTAGTGTAGCGTTTTCACAAAACAGTCGTTTACTATTCGACGACGTAAATCGAGCGTTCGATCGTCGATACGTTTCCTAATAAATACAGTGAGTACGGTTCACTTTTCGAATGGAATAGCAACTCACTTCGACTGCGTAATGTTTGAGACGAACAATTGCGAGTGTGAGTACCGCGTCTAGGACGTTGGTGACCTGCTTCGTTATTTTAGACATTATATCAAAATTCTTAGAATTCTTTATTCAATGAACAATTTGTACTTTATAAAGTACATTCGGCCGTTATTCTTAGTGTTAATTAGTCCTTGATTAGTCTTTGCAGGTGGTAGGACCTTGTGCAAGGTCCGCCCGGATTGCTACCATCATCTTGCTCGCTAATCCTGCCGAAAAGCAGCAGTGATGCACTGTTGTGTTTCGGCGTGGAGAGTAAGACAGCCGGTGAAATTACTGGCACTTGAGGTATCCCATCTTAGGCCTCTAGGTTGGCAACGCATCTGGAATACCCCTGGTGTTGCAGATGTTTATGGGCAGTGGTGATCTCTTACCATCAGGAGACCCACTTACTCGTTTGTCATCCAGTCGAATAAAAAAATAATAATAATAAAGTACGTGAGGACTCAGGAGGTTATACAAGTACGTACATACCTAAGGGGCACTTTGGGCTTGAAGGTGGGCAGCTTTTCTGGGAACTGTTTCTTTCGCAACGGGCCCAACTCGTTGGAGTGTTCCAACCTGGAAACGAAACCATACTTAACTGTATTTTCAAAGAAAAACTTATATTTTTATGTCCGTATATCTCTGTCAGATAAGGACAAAAACTGCGTACATTTTACATAAAAGCAGGGCTCTGCTAACACCGGATATTCAGAGAAACTTGAATTAGGGTATTTTTTATTAAGTGTATGGGGTTCCTTCCATAATGCAAGCCATAATTTGAGCTTAAAACAAAGACGATCGGGTTAAGGGTTTGCCCTGTAGCCTAACCTTTTTGAAAAAAGTCAAAAAGTCCGATCAACAATATTTCACCACTTCAACTCTCGTGGCACCTATACAAAACACTTCTCCCATACCATACCACTACCATGAGTTTACAGTGACCGTACTCGATAGCGACGGCGTAAATTATTTGTATGGAGAATTGTACAGCGCCTCTACAAATAATTTACGCCGTCGCTATCGAGTACGGTCACTGTAAACTCATGGTAGTGGTACAGCAGCCTTGCCTTGTCGAATCGGATCAAATGAGACATGTCAAGTTCTTAGACTTTGCCAGGGTCAATGAAATGCTCTGCCACTGCAGAATTATTGATTTTCATCCCCTTAAAACTCCGTATGTGCTCCTGGATTCTGGTGAACACACTACGACCCGTCTGCCCCACATACGTCCTTCCAAAATCACAAGACATTGTACACAACCTACGCGTATATAAGAGACTCCCATGTTCCGTAGTTCACAACGCCGCGTTCTCTCGCCTCGGCATAATACTTTCGCGGCAAATCCGTAGACATGTAAGACACCACCGAGTTCAAAGTGCCTGGGAACAAAACAATCATATCCTTATTCCATCCATACTTAATATTATAAATGCGAAAGTGTGTGTGTTTGTATTTTTGTCCGCCTTTCACGTCGAAACGGAGCGACGGAACGACTTGATTTTTGGCATAGAGATAGTTTATGGGCCAGAGAGTGACATAGGCTACTTTTTATCCCAGAAAAATGCACAGTTGTATAAAAAAAAAACATAAATGTGAAATGAGAGCCAAGTTCAATATTACAATATGCATTTAATACTATGATATGCCTTCAACGACAAAAGAAGTGAAATCTAAATGGGTGTCAAGTCAGTCCTGAAATTTATTTACAACAACATAAAATATTTTATAACAACTAATAATATTATTTCTTCTTATAGCTTAGGATCACACATATTGAAGCCTTATGTCTGACTTGGGACTTGGCTTGTTTTCATATACGAATTATAGTATCTATAATATAAAAAGTGAACCGCCAGAACGGGACAAAAAAAACGAGACAGAGCAGGATGGCGCTCTACAACACCATTTTGACACGTTTCTCCCAAACAACACATTATTTCTCTGGAATTTTAAAGCAATTAGCTTCTTTGACCTTGGGAATCGCGAAAAACTTGAGAAAATATGATATAGGGTGTGTGCATTTTGTATATTAAGCAAAATAAAATCACAAGTTCGAATTTCGAGCCAAAAACGAGCGATCTATTATCTATGCCAGTGTTGCCATTCAGGGAAAAAGAAATCCATTCATTATCCTACATTGCAGTCTATAAAGCTCTTTACCCATTCATTGCCGCGCGCCAGATTACGCTGGGCTTAGAGTCATGAAATTTGGTATGTAGATAGCTGGATGTCTGAAATAACACATAGGCTACTTTTATTCCAATATTCCCACGGGATAGTTTTTTTTAACACAACACCTCAATGAAGATTACGATATAAATTTTGGGATTTCCCACAGGAATTACACGTGCGAAGCCGCGGATAAACTCTAGTAATTCATAAAATAAGTAATGACGCGATCATCATCATCATCATCATCAGCCCGAAGACGTCCACTGCTGGACAAAGGCCTCCCTTAGAACGCCACAATGAACGACAACTTGCCACTTGCATCCACCGGTTCCCGCCACTCTCACGATGTCGTCAGTCCACCTGGTGGGAGGCCTGCCAACGCTTCGTCTTCCGGTTCGTGGTCGCCACTCGAGGACTTTTCTCCCCAACGGTTATCTGTTCTTCGAGCGATGTGGCCTGCCCATTGCCACTTCAATTTGCATATTTTTCCAGCTATGTCAGTGACTTTAGTTCTTCGACGAATTTCCGTATTCCGGATTCTATCGCGCAAAGAAACTCCAAGCATAGCTCTCTCCATAGCTCGTTGCGTGACTTTGAGCCTCTCTAAGAGGCCAACAGTTAAGGACCACGTCTCAGCGCCATAAGTCATCACTGGCAACACACACTGGTCGAAGACTCTAGTCTTCAGGCACTGCGGAATATTGGACGAGAAGACATCACGAAGTTTCCCGAACGCTGCCCATCCGAGTTGGATTCTTCAGGCGACCTCTTTGTCGAAGTTGGACCTACCCAACTGGACAACTTGTCCAAGGTAAACATAGTGGTCAACAACTTCGAGTACATCGCTCCCAACGATAACCGGCACGGGTGTGACATTTGACATGATTTTAGTCTTGTCCATGTTCATCTTAAGACCCACCTGTTGGGAGACGATACTGAGGTCACTGAGCATAGTATTGAGCTCCTCCAGCGACTCCGCCATTATGACTATATCATCGGCAAAACGAAGATGGGTGATGTACTCGCCGTTGATATTGATGCCGAACCTGTTCCAGTCCAAGAGCTTGAAAACGTCCTCCAACGCATTTGTGAACAGTTTCGGAGAAATAACGTCTCCCTGTCTCACACCTCGCTGCAGTTGGATTGGTTGTGTACTCTCGTCCTGCAACCGGATCGACATAGTGGCGCTGCTGTACAAACTCTTTAACACCTCGATGTATCTATAGTCAATATGGCATCGCTGAAGGGACTGCAGTACAGCCCAGGTCTCGATTGAATCGAAGGCTTTTTCATAGTCCACAAACGCTAAACATAGTGGCCGATTATACTCCTCGGTCTTCTGTATAATCTGGCGGAGCGTGTGAATGTGGTCTATGGTGCTAAAGCCTTTACGGAATCCAGCTTGTTCGGGAGGCTGGAAATCATCAAATCTTCGCTCGAGACGATTCGTAATGACCCTCGAAAACAACTTGTATACATGACTAAGGAGTGAGATGGGTCTATAGTTCTTCAATAAGGTATTGTCGCCTTTTTTGAAGAAGAGCACCACCACACTCCTGTGCCATGCTTCCGGCGTGGTACCCTCGAGTATGACGGAATTAAATAACCTCTGGAGGACTACAAGTACCGGTTTACCACCCGCTCTCAGAAGTTCTGTCGTGATTCCGTCATCCCCCGGAGCCTTGTTGTTTTTAAGTTGTTTGAGAGCCACTCTAATCTCGTACAGGCTGATATCTGGGATGTCTTCAGTGTAATGACGGGTTAGTTTAGCTCTGGTATCTTGAGCTGCACCTACAACGGGCTTCTGTGTCGAGGCATATAACTGTTCGTAAAACCTTTCAAGCTCTCTCAACAACTCCGGTTTCGATGAGATGATACTGCCATCGTCGATCTTCAACTTAGTCATTTGGCTTTCCCAATAGACGAATTCTTTGCAAACACTTTAGAGCCCTGGTTCCGCTCAATTGCTTCCTTAATACGTGCAGTATTAAAGGCACGCACATCGTGTCGCATGGATTTTGAGATTCGCCTATTAAGTCTGCCATATTCCGACATGTCAGTTGAAGATTGCAGCCTCATCTCGTTCCGAAGTTCCATTAATTTAATGGTTTCATTGGAGAGCTTCTGAGGTCTTTTCCGGCGCGGAGTCTTGAAGAACTGGGACCCCACGGCCTGAACAGTTTCTACCAGCCCGTTGTTGATCTCGTCCGCGTTTTTGCATTCGGCTAGGCACTGGAAGCGATTATGCAATAAGAGTTGAAAGCTTTCGGGGTTCTGGATTTGGGCAGGACAAGGACGGAGCGTGGACTTCACAAGACGTGACCGTTCTAGCTTCACATTAATATTCAGTGTGCCTCTGACAATACGATGATCACTTCCGGTTTTCACCCTGTTGATCACAGAGACATCACTGAATATTCGCTTCTTGGTCGTCATAATGAAGTCAATCTCATTTCTGACTGAACCATCGGGGCCGATCCACGTCCACTTCCTGGATGGTCGCTTCTGGAAAAAGGAGTTCATTACGTAGAGCTCCTCCTTCTCCAAGAAGTCGACCAGCCGCTGGCCCCTTTGGTTCCGCTGCCCATAACCGTACGGCCCCACTCTCAACTCATCGCCATTCTGAGTGCCCACCTTAGCATTGAAGTCCCCCATAACAACGGTGAAATATGTCTCGGAGGAATGTATGGCTTGAGAGATTTCTTCATACATAGCCTCTACTTCATCGTCAGGGTGTGTCGAGGTTGGCGCATACATCTGGATAACCTTCAACGAATACCTATCGGTGATTCTGAGTATCAGGTATGCTACCCTGCTCGACACACTATCGACTTTTACCACGTTATTAATGAGGGACTTGCGGACGAGAAACCCGACACCACCCTGAGACTTTCGGTCTCCTTCCCGGAAGAAGAGCATGTTGCCAGACTCCAGGATTATCGTATCCTGCCCTTTCGTCGGACTTCCGATAATCCCATGATGTCCCAACGCAAACTACTCAATTCTTCCTCCAGCTCAATGATTTTCTCATCTGTCCTCAGCGTGCGAATGTTGTGCGTGGCCAGGGCCAATGTCCGGTGGGGATGGTAGCGAGGAGTCACCCGGAGATTTTTTTATTTTATTTTTTTTTTGGGGGATCGCAGTGTTTGCTGATGGTTTACGCAGAAGACGCTGCTGCCCGTCTTCTGGATTTTTCCCTTAGTCGCCTTCTACGACACCCAACGGAATGAGATGGGGGGGAGCTATTCTTGTCCGGCCACCCACGGACGACCGCGATAGTCTAAAATATTGTGTTGTTTGAATATCGCTTACCGTCGAAGTTCTGCTGCATATACACAAGCCCCATATCGTTGGGGATGCTTTCGATACCGCAGGCGCTGACAATGTACACGCCGGCGTCTTTGGCCGCCTGGTCGTACTTCAAATGCATTCCTTCGTTGAACTGTAAGGCAATAATTCAATCATATGTAAGGATAATGTATATATATTAAGATAGATTTCATGTTTAGAACACTTGTTATATTTATTAAGATTAACAATATATTTAAAAGTAATTGTAATGATTGGTCACGTGATTTGAACACCTGACTACCCCTTCCACCCCAGTAATAGCAACGACTCACTTAGCTGCCAGCAGCGGCATTAACTGTTGATCGTCGGTAACGAACGGACGGCAGTCGAGCTGTTACTGAAGGTGGAAGTGAAGTGTTTTACTCTTGGTTATACCAGGTGGAATTAATACAGGTCAGTGTCATTCCCATATCGAGTAAGAATAATTTAATGTGTCTATTCAAGTATAATACTGGATCATGAGTTGTATTCATCGTGTTAATAAATGTCATATAACATGAACTACCGTTGTTTACCTTAATGCTTCAGTCCTCTTTTAGCTCAGAAGTGGGATTGGCGAGTATTTCTAACCAATCACTCGCTAGTCCCGCCTGCAAATGCCCATTAACCGGCCCCGACACTATGAATACAACTGCTAGCTCGAGAATTTTAGTTAACTTCACCCAGGACAATACCTTTTTTTTTACGTGAGTTTAATGTGTCCACTTTGAGACTTCAAATAACCATACCAGTAGTACATTGAAAACTTCGTTGTCTGACGCATACGCGTGAACTATACTAAACTACCCACGACTATATCTCAATTTAAATAGTAACGAATGTTCAGTTAAATGTTACGATAAACTTACAAAAAAAATGTACGTAAACAATTTGCCAGGGCACTCCCTGGGGTTGTTTACATGTTCATATAATGCATTTATACCAGGGCTACTCTCTGGGAATGCATTATGAGAAGTTTATCGTCGTATTTAATTTTACAGTGTAAATAACTTGCCAGGGTACCCCCTGGGGTTGTTTACACGTTTAAGCAATACATTTTCATAACAGGGGTACTCTCTGTGAATGCACTGCAGTTATGAGTCTATCAATATATTTAATTTTACTACCTGTGTGAAGAATTTGCCAGGGCACTCCCTGGAGTAGTTAACATAGTAACGTAATACATTTGTACCAGAGCTACTCTCTGGAAAGGTATTGTAACAAGAGTACATATAACTTGACTATATTAGTGCTTCATGCTCATTGTTATTGTTGAACGGTGATAATGATCGCCGCCGAAGTGATTCCGAGTGTAATCAAAAAAAAAAAAAACTTGTGTAAGTTTCAGTTACGATGGGGAGCCATCATGGAGAGGCCGCCAATGCTGGGCGCAGAGAAGAGCGCACCATCGGGCGAGCTGGCAACGCCGAGACGGACACTGACGAATGCGAGATTCGTGCACGTCCGTCGCGGGAGTCTCCTGGCATGCTGAGCGAGGGAGCGGAAGGGAGCCTGAAAGGTAGGCAAAGCCGCAAGCGCTCGTTGCATGACAGTGACGATGAATATGATCGCGAACCGCCTTGTGAGAGGGCTCCACGTTCGCGTAAGCTAATTAGACATGATGGCGGTCCACGACGACGACGCTCGCGTAGTATATCTGTTAGAGATTATCTTGGAGCTGGTCCGTCGAAGAGGGTACCGCGCAATCGTAGCAGGTCACATAATGTAGACGCGCGACCAAAGCGAAGGTTGCATGAGAATGGCAGCCAGCATCGTAGATCTAGGAGTACATCTTCTGAACTCTCTGAGAAACATGATAGATTTTTACGACAACGCTCAAGCCCAAAACGGTACAGACGCATGGGGAAAAAGAGACACAATGTCCATAGTAGCAGTTCAGGTGATGACCATCGCGTAATTTCCAAACGCAAAAGGGTGTGCTCTCGTTCCCCAAGCGTCAAGTATGTAAGAGGCTCCATGAAACTAGGTCGTAGAGACAAACTTGATAATACTGAATGTAACACTAACGAAAATATATTAAGTAAATTTCTGGATATTCTAAAAGATATGAAAGGTCAATCAACTTCTAAACTGTCATTAAATAATGTGCTCCCTGAGTTCGACCCAATGTCTAAAGATCAGACCATTCTCACATGGCTCACTAAAGTAGAGGAGTGTGCCGAGATCTACGGTTGGAACGAGAAGGAGATTATACATTTCGCACTCCCCAAACTTACAGGTGTCGCGAAATCCTGGTACCAAGGTCTCAGCACTGTCCTCTATTCGTGGTCAGAGTGGAAAAGAAAGCTTGTAGAATCGTTCCCTTGCCGTGACGATTATGCAGAACTTTTGATTACCATGCTTGCCAAGAAAGCTCGTTACGGAGAATCTCTTGAGCAGTACTACTATGCCAAAATAAATTTACTTAACAGATGTAGTATAAAAGGTCGAAAAGCTGTAGATTGCCTGTTAAATGGCATAGAAGATCGTGCCGTACGAGTCGGCGCTCAGGCGGCCCGCTTCCGGGAGCCCGAGGAAGTCCTCAAATACCTCAAAACTGTTAAGATAGCAGTCGCTAGGGAAGTAGGCGAGAGACACGATAAGCAAAGACAGGAAAAGAGGATGATAGGAAATCCTACTAACAAACGACCAGATATTTCTAAGAAAATCGTTTGCCATAATTGTAACGAAGACGGGCATAAAAGTTTCAACTGTAAGAAATCAATAGTTAACTGCTCTACCTGTGGCAAACTAGGTCACCTTTCGGTGTTCTGTCGATTTACTCGTGATAATGCGAACAATAAAAACCAGAAGGGACAATCACCAAAGACGAAAAGCAGGTTGCAGAATTAAACTTAACTAATGAAACAAATTCTAAATACGTGTTTGATATTATGATTAATGATAGGAAACTTTTGTGCCATGTCGATCTAGGTAGCCAGTGTACCCTCATTAGAGAGCGAGAGGCCAAAGAATTGAGTCTCTCTTTTGACACCGATAAACTGCCTTTAATGCGAGGCATCGGTGGCCATCACGTAAAGCCAGTAGGTAAAGCTAAGGCCAATGTAACCGTGCAAGGTATAAAAGAAAACATTGAAATCCTAATTGTAGAAGATCATGTACTAAAGTACCCCGTCCTATTGGGCCATACATTTACCGAACTGCCGAAAATTATTATTACGAAGACGCCTAATCAGCTGGTTTTTGAAAAGATTGATTCCGACAAACTGTTTTTGCGCGTTCGGGAAGACTTAACTGTAGCACCGCGTGAGATAGTCATGGTTTCTGTTAAAACTGAGGATGGGTTTGAAGGAAGCGCATATGTGAATGGGTCAGTCAGGGGTATCGATAACAAGGAATACTATTTGTTTCCGGGAGAGTACATGTTCAAAGAAGGGTTAGGTCGATTAATAGTTTTTAATATGAGTGATCAGAACATAGTTTTCGTAAAGACTTGTTATTAGCACGAGCCGTTTCTGTGCTACATTCTCATGAGGCCTTTGCGGTGTCTTTTGATGAGACCCATTTGGATAACACTATCCGATGCGGCCCTAATATAACTAGCGAGCAAAGGTCACAATTACAAAACTTATTATCGAGGTATAATGACTGCTTTTCCTCTGGTCTGAATGATTTAGGGTTAACTACTGCAGGCGAAATGGTTATTGAATTGGAGAATTCAGAGCCTGTCGTCTACAGACCATATCGCATGTCGTTAACGGAAAGAAATCACGTTCGCGACATGGTAAGGGAGATGATGGATGCGGGCATCGTTAGGGAATCCTCTTCCCCTTACGCCAGCCCAATAGTTCTAGTTAAGAAGAAAACGGGGAGAAGAGGCTGTGCGTAGATTATCGCGCGCTTAATCGTCGTACGAAAAAAGATCACTACCCTCTTCCCCGCGTGGAAGATCAGTTAGACCGATTGGCTGGTAACAAGCTATTTATTTCCCTGGACTTAGCCTCGGGATATTATCAAATCCCAATTTCCCCGGCCTCGCAGGACAAGACTTCCTTTATAACACCTGACGGGCAATATGAATATACGCGGATGCCTTTTGGGTTGGTGAATGCCCCGTCTGTCTTTCAAAGGACCATAAATAAGATCCTTTCAGAGGCCAAGGTTAAATTTGCACTTGTCTATATGGACGACATTTTGATCCCGGCACGTACTTTTGAAGAAGGCATCGCCAGACTCGAAGAAGTTCTAGACTTGCTGAGACAGGGCGGGTTAACTTTAAAGCTGGCAAAATGCAATTTCTTCTTCGAACAAATCGATTTCCTGGGATTCGAAGTTAGTGCCGAGGGTATTAAACCTGGTAGTAGGAAGATTGAAGCTGTGGCAAGATTTCCCACGCCAAAAAGCCATCACGAATTGAGGCAATTTATCGGGTTAGCGAGTTTCTTCAGGAGATTCGTACGTGACTTTGCTGTAATCTGCAGACCACTGACCGATCTCTTGAAGAAAAACAGCGTGTGGAAGTGGACTAAGGAGCAGGGAGACGCATTTAACTTGCTGAAAGAGAAACTAATCTCTAGACCCATTCTTAGTCTGTATGACCCGAAACGTGAGACGCAACTGCACACGGACGCATGCAAGTATGGTGTTGCCGGAATTTTACTCCAGAAGAGTGACGAAGGTCTGCTCAAGCCAGTTTCGTATTTTAGTCGGAAAACGACACCTGACGAACAACGGCTACACTCTTTCGAGTTAGAAACCCTCGCGGTAATAGCCTCATTGAATAGGTTTCGCGTTTACTTACTTGGCATTTCATTTAAGATACTTACGGACTGCAATGCCCTCAGGACCACCCTTACGAAGCGAGATCTGATCTCTCGTATTGCGCGCTGGTGGGTCCAGATCCAAGAGTATGACTGTGAGATCGAGTATCGTCCAGGTACCGGCATGGCGCACGCCGATGCGCTAAGTAGGAACCCCGTAGACAAGGCTGATGTCGAGGATCATGTTCTCGACATCCTCACTACAGAGACTGAAGATTGGATATCAACTGTCCAGTCATCTGATGACGAAGTTTCTCGCATTAAAGCCATATTAAGTGATTCTGAGTCCGACAAAGTCGCCGATATCGTCAAAAACTATAAATTAAAGAATGATAAAGTGTACCGCTTAATAGGTGACTGCGAAGGCAGTATGCGATGGGTTGTACCAAAGGGGGTCAGATGGCAAGTGGTAAAAATGAACCATGATGATATTGGCCACTTTGGGTTCGAAAAGACTCTCGCGCGAATCCAGCAGACGTTCTGGTTCCCTAAGATGAGGCGCTTTATAAAAAAATATGTTAAAGCGTGTCTTGAATGCGCTCATCATAAGGGGGCAACAGGGAAACAACAAGGAGAACTGCATCCTATCAAAAAGATAGAGATACCGTTCCACACCATCCATGCTGACCACTTAGGCCCTTTGTTCGTAGTAAGAAAGGCAACGTTTATCTGCTGGTCATAATCGATAGCTTCACTAAATTTATTAACATCAAAGCTGTTCGGGATACAAAGACTTCGACTACAGTGAAAGTCTTTCGAGACCACATAAGCTATTTTGGCGCACCCGTTAGACTAATCACTGACCAAGGGACTTCGTTTACTAGCACCGCCTTTAAGTCATTCACAAAATCAGTAGGCATCAAACATATACTAAATGCCGTTGCCACTCCACGAGCCAATGGGCAAGTGGAAAGATTTAACAGAACGATCTTAGACGCTCTCTCTACCAAGTGTCATGGTAAGGATGACAGGTGCTGGGATGAAGTCGTACCAGACGTACAGATTGGACTAAATACCACCGTACATAAAATCACGGGAAGAGTCCGTCTGAACTATTGTTCGGTATACGAATTAAAAGCAACAGCGAGAATGTCCTTAGTGAAGTCATTGACGAGGCACTAAATGTTGTACTTCTGAAGACCTAGAGGAGGTTAGACGTGAAGTAGGTAGACGAATCGAAAAACAGCAAAAGAAAGACAAAGATAAATTTGATGCAAAGCGTGTTTCTGCCGTCACGCATGCCGTTGGGGATCTCGTAAGTGTTAGGAGGGAAGTACCAAGCGATGGAAAGTCAAAAAAACTGGTAGTAAAGTATCAGGGACCCTACAGAATTATTAAATGTCTTCCTAACGACCGCTATGTGATTGAGGATACACCTTTAACACGGAAAAAGGGAAACCGTCGTTACGAAAATATAATCGCGATTGATAAATTGAAACCGTGGTTATGTTTTGATAATAAACACGATAGTAGTTCTGAGTGTGATAGTGAAGATAGTCCGAATGATTCTTAACTTAAAGTACTGCGTAATCGTCACATCCCTTGGTTTATGAAACAGTTAACTAAAATACACATTTCATGAAACTATGATTGACTACGTAATTAATATATATATTTTAGTCATAACTACTGTACTCACTTATTGTAATAATTAATTGGAGTGCACTAAAGTACTACAAAATCCTTCTAACAAGACGTTTAGGTATAACATTACTATGGTTTATTTAAATGATTTGCTACCAAAATGTTTAGCTTGTTGTAATCGTGTCGATTAATTAAACTAAATGTTAAATATAATGTGATAAAAATCAGTAAGTTCACTAGCGCTAAGTAGTTAAAAGTCGAATAGCGTATAAAACAATCTGAAACACATTAAGCTAATCATTGTTGATCTTGTTTATGGTTATATGATTAAGGAATGAACTGAAATACTTATGTAAACGAGCGAAGAGGCTCGCTCAAGCAGGATGGCCGAGCTGTAAGGATAATGTATATATATTAAGATAGATTTACTCATGTTTAGAACACTTGTTATATTTATTAAGATTAACAATATATTTAAAAGTAATTGTAATGATTGGTCACGTGATTTGAACACCTGACTACCCCTTCCACCCCAGTAATAGCAACGACTCACTTAGCTGCCAGCAGCGGCATTAACTGTTGATCGTCGGTAACGAACGGACGGCAGTCGAGCTGTTACTGAAGGTGGAAGTGAAGTGTTTTACTCTTGGTTATACCAGGTGGAATTAATACAGGTCAGTGTCATTCCCATATCGAGTAAGAATAATTTAATGTGTCTATTCAAGTATAATACTGGATCATGAGTTGTATTCATCGTGTTAATAAATGTCATATAACATGAACTACCGTTGTTTACCTTAATGCTTCAGTCCTCTTTTACTAGAACCACAAATCCAGTACCATGCATCAGGCGTGGCGCTGTATCAACTCGATTCCCCAGGTTGCCTATCTAGTACCACTACCATGAGTTTACAGTGACCGTACTCGATAGCGACGGCGTAAATTATTTGTAGAGGCACTATACAATTCTCCATACACATATATTTACGCCGTCGCTATCGCGTACGGTCACTGTAAACTCATGGTAGTGGTAAGGTCACGGCCATGCTATTCTTTTCTCGAAACCAAGCCATTCACGGTTTTTCCGCCTTCTGTAATTTGTGCTAGCTAAAGCTAAATCCTGAATTCTGATTATCATTATCATCATCATCTCAGCCGTAGGTCGTCCGTCCACTGTTGGACATAGGCTCCCCATAGACCTGAAGTGCCTTCGTGACTTTTTTACCCGACTGTTAATGAACCCTCGTAGTTTGGCCCTTTACAGCCCATCGACTGCACACCTCCAAGGTGTGTAAAGGCTGTATCGTACTGATCGCTGGCTTCTGCACGATTCATCATTTTTTAACCCACGACGCAAAAAGAGGGGTGTTATAATTTTGACCGCTATGTGTGTCTGTCTGCGGCACCGTAGCTCTTAAACGGGTAAACCGATTTGAAGCGATGGTTTTAGACATGTTTCATCAAAATTGGTTCAGCCTTTTTTGAGATATTGAACTTTGTAGTAACAAGGTTAGGTTATTACTTCTGGGTAGCAACGTACAAGGCTAGTGACTATAGTTGAAGCAAACTAAAAATATAATGAGTAGGCCTTTGTAAAACCAACTTATTTAATACATAACTTTTATTTATCTAACCTTTTTGTTTTTCCTTTTTGTACAATAAAGAGTATAAACAAACAAACAAACAAACAAACATATTGCGTTGCTTATCCTGTGTCAATGAGATCAAGGAAATAAACATGTCGTAAAGGTAAAGGTCATGGTGGGCCGGGCCTCAACATTGGGTTGCTACACAGCACCCAATTGTTGGTGGTCTCATTATACCTTGATTTCGTTATACCCTATTACCAACATACCTAGATCTCAAAATAACTTGGTGTCAAAATGGCTGAATCCCAAAATACCTATATTTTTTCTCAAAACACCGGATTTTTAATACGACTGAATTTTAAAATGTCATTGTCTCATAATAACTAAACATCACAAAACCTTCATCGCAAAACAACCAAATCCCAAAATACCTAAATATTAAAAGGTCATACCTTTATGGTTTTCTTGTTTCTCGCTGGTCACTTGAAACTGACTGTGACTGTACCTAGCAACGGCATAGTTAAGGAAAATTTAAATATTGTCAGTTTTGTGACGTTTTATTCCATATTAACTGTAGGGGAAAATCGTCACAAAACTGACAACTTTTAACTTTACGCCGTTGCTAGGTACATGTTTTAATGAAAATGCCCTTATGCTATTGTATCGTAATAGGGGTCCTTAAAATACGAGTGTGGTTTATGAAACGAGGCGTAGCGAGGCCTAATTAGTACAGTTGCATGGGTACAATATTTTAACTATATCCATATATTAGATATATCCTCTGTCAGGTGTTCCGCGAACCATTGAGAATGACCTGCATTAACTCTAACTAGGTAAGTACGTCTG
Organism: Choristoneura fumiferana; assembly: GCF_025370935.1. Lineage (NCBI taxonomy): Eukaryota > Metazoa > Arthropoda > Insecta > Lepidoptera > Tortricidae > Choristoneura > Choristoneura fumiferana. Next base: position 1,935,520 of record NC_133484.1, read on the forward strand.
CCCCACGAGCTGCGCCCGCTGCGCGCGCGACGACCACTGTTGCTCGTGCGCGCGACGCGCAAGCCCCGGTGCTGTAATGATGTCCTCATTACGATACAGATATCTGTACATCAAATTTGTCAATTATATATACCATGGGATAAGATTTAATTTTCGACTAGGTATATTCAAGATGGTCAATTTTCCTTGTTGATGTATTTCAAATTGTCATTTTTCCGCTTTGACGTAGAAGAACAATGCAAAATTAAAATGTTCAGGGATCACTTTCCACTAGTAAGTAGTCGTAAATTTCTTGTGTTAAACGGATATTCGGCGTTCAACCTCCAGTGTTGTATATAAGCTCCTTGGTCACGACGTGCATCTAGATGGCCATGCCGAAACGTGAAAAAAAGTGTCATTGACGTAACTCAATTAACTTCGACTCCCTGGCTTAAAAAAAAATTACTTTCCACCCTAGTGATGAAAACGCGATTTTCCACCCGGCTATCTACCCATGAAAATTAAACTTTCCGAACAGGAGAGATGAAAATATACTTAGGTACAGTACTGCAGCATAATGCTGAGTCAATTCCTTTTCGACATCATCAAATGTTTTTCTTTTCTGTAAATTATGTATTATTTTAAGTCTGATGTCGAAATAAAGTTATGTCTATGTCTAAAATGTTCAAAAACATTATCTGTTGGAGATGGTCAGTATTATGCAAAATCCAGTCTGTGGTCTATGGCTCACATAATTTAAATAACAGTTTCCTCACCCCTCTTCATAATTTCTTCTTTCCTGTATCGCCCAAACAATAGGTACCTACAAACAGTCTTTATATTTTTCTGACAACTAAACTCAAATAAACCACCATTAGTGAAAGTTTTTCGTTGATTTTTGTTATAATTTTTTTTCACGAGTTTTAGTGTGTAAGATACAATAGTTCAATGTCAACTGCCCATCACCTTTTACGAAAGATTGTTTTTTCCGATGCAGAGACGTTCATTATTGAAGAGTCTGTACTGTTCCCCAGGGCTAGGTACTATATTTTTTATTTACTTTTATTTAAGTGAATTTGTGATCGTCATTATGTGGTATTTGACCCTTAAGTTGGCATATAGTTTGCAGTAGTTTCCAGGTTCTATTTGAGTGAGCCAGTCGTTATAACGGAGAAAAGAAGGTTGATACATAAGAAACCCCAAAACTAAGTTATTACACAGTTAAGATTATTATAACTATAATCTATTTAAGGTTATACTTTCTTCTTAGTTAATGTCGAAAGAAGGTGATTTATACCGGAACGGTGGAGCCGCTCCCCGCTCACACCTGTAGAGCCCGGCACCAGGCGGGACACTCCTCCACGGACTACCCCGGCACCTTACGTGGGAATCAAGTTAATGTCGATTGTCTGTTGTGTACGTCCTTTGTTTTCTAATGGCTGAGTAATTTTTGTAGTTAACTTTTTAGGGTTCCGGAGCCAAAATGGCAAAAACGGAACCCTTATAGTTTCGCCATGTCTGTCTGTATGTCTGTCCGTCCGTCCGCGGCTTTGCTCAAGGACTATCAATGCTAGAAAGCTGTAATTTTGCATGGATATAATATGTAAACTATGCCGACAAAATGGTACAATAAAAATTAAAAAAACAATTTTTTTAGGGTCCTCCCATAGACGTAAAGTGGAGGTGATTTTTTTTTCCCATCCAAACCTATAGTGTGGGATATCGTTGTATAGGTCTTTTAAAACCATTAGGGGTTTTCAACAACGATTTTTCGATTCATTGATTTTTTTACGAAATATTTAACTTTAAAGTGCTAATTTTCATTAAAATCGAGCCTCCCTCCCCCTCTAAGATCTAAACCGGAGGTGGAAAAATTTGAAAAAAATCAGAATGGTAGTAAGCCGTGGTAGTAAGTATATCAAACTTTCAAGGAAAACTATAACGGCTAAGTTTGCTGGAGAATTCTTAGTAGTTTTACTCTTAAATAGCAGCCTAAGGTATAAAATATACCTAAACTTGGAAGATTCCGTATAAAATACGAAATCCTTAGAAAAATATTACTTATTTTTTTCGTAATGGCTACGGAACCCTATTTTGGGCGTGTCCGACACGCTCTTGGGCGGTTTTTTGTATTTCCTTCAAATTATGTTTGTCATTTGTTTATTTTCATATTTCAACCCAATCTTAGCGTCGATTCTTGTGGTTAACAGAATTTTATGATTTGAGATTGTAATGTAATGTGAAGGTTTGCGTTTGCAATAGCCCTTCCCTACCTGTGGCTCCGCACTGACGTCCACGACATGCGTCTTCGCCTCGACCGCCGCCTTGACGACGGGCTCGCCGTACATCCGGTACGGGCCGGCGCAGTTAGCGACCACCCTGGCCTGGAGACACATGTTCTTGATGGACTGCTCGTCTGTGGCGTCAGCTACGATCATCTTGATGCCCGAGAGGTTTGCGCCTGTGGGAGGAAATTGGCTATATCCCGAATAATATATCATTAGAGAGATAGACAGAGAAAGAATTTAATATTTATTTACACATATTCGATACATATAACAATAAAATAGAGGGAAAGAATAAATAATAAATCGGTCAAGTGAGAGTGCGAGCGACTCGCGTATGAAGGGTTCCGCACCTCCGTACAATGTTTTAAGAACAAATAGTTCAGTAATATTTTTTTGTAAAAAAATCTAATACAAGCTTTTTTGTTGGCGGTACTTTTTGCCCCTGGTCGCCAAGACGAATCAAATGAGACCAAAATTGATGCGGTCGTGTCGTTTTATTACAGTTTTCCTATGGCCAACATCTAACTTCATCATCAGATCAGCTCTACGTCATAATAATATTGCATTGTCATCGGATTTATGGGTGCGGCAAAGCTCATATAAAATTGCAAATTCGATTATTGAAACTTCGAAAATGTATCTTATACCTACTTACAATTTTACATCCTAATGATCATTATAATATTTTTATTTTAGACAATAATCATTTGAACTCCGAATTTATTGTATTCATGTCATTTAATATAAATACTTCTGTTACTACAATTTATGTATAAGTATATCATTATTCAACATATCGATTTTAAGTAATAAAATTTGGTATTATATACGTTTGAAAGTATACCTTTGTTTATTCCTAATCTATTCATACATATATGTATACAAGTTGAAGACTTTTTAAATGCGAATATCTGGGTAAATAATATGGGAACTATATTTTCTGTCACTTAAATTTAGATTGGTTCCTTAATTCGATGCTTCTACCTATTCTAATAAGGCAGGTTTGGTTAGGTACGACGACGAGCGAAGCGAGGAGGAGTGTTATGTAGAACTGCGACCCTCAGTGCACAAGCCGAGCGAGCGAAGCGAGCGCGTGCCGCGGCAGCGGCCGGCGAAGTGCCAGAACAGATTTTTTTTGCTAATACTTGTAACTATGAACCCAATATAATTATTTGATGATCAATATTATTTCCGAGTAGGTAATTTTTAAATAATCTTTAGGTAACATCTAATAATAATATTTAGGGTTTATTATTAATAAATATTATTATTTAGGGTCCATATTGGCAAAATTTATCTTCATTCGCCTCCATATTTCACACAAACACGTATAGGAACAACAAAGAATGCGAATCATGATGTTTTAGCAGCCTACCTTTTTAATACGCGGTCGGACTAAAGTAGGCATACCCTCCAATGTAAATCATAATCTCTGTGCACGTTCCGATATACGTTTAGTTTAAATAATATAGCTTTTAATCACATGAGTACAAATGATTATATAAAATAAATTTATAACTGAAGAAATTCTCCCAAATAACATTATGGGTATAGATGAAATCTCGTTATCGAAATATGTATCTTTATGAACAATGTAGGTAGTAGTAAAAATAATTAAGTACCTTTAAAATATATAAGAAACAATTTTCGGAGAAATGATGATTATGATTACAAAGCGGTGTTATCATAAATAATCGAATAAAAAAATTGTATATGAGCCAATATGGACCCCGGATTTATACATACATGCAAAATTTCAGCTCAGTCGGTTGAAGATAAAATATGCACTTCTAATTTAAGTCTAAATATTTAATATTCAAACAAAGTTTTTCTGGAAATCCATCAAAACAGCTAGAGGAAAAACTCCTACCTCAGAGCTGAGTACAATCAGGAGTCAAGATGGGAACATTATAAATGTGTGTTAAAGAGATGGAAAGAGTATTTTGAAAATTTGTTTGAAAGAGAGGAAGTGCAGGTACAACACCCGGCACTTTCCGTGGCAACGTTTAAATAATGAAATTGAGAAGAAAGAAGATCGTATTAGCAATGTAAACATATTTATGTAGCACGAGCCGTAAACATACAAATGCACGTTTGAACGTAAACTTAGAAATGCAGCTTTTAACGTGTATATACTTATTTATAGCACATTGTCAGAAAACTTTATTATGTAAAGTGTAGTGTAAACCAATATTTGTCGCAAAGTTCGGAAAGTATTGTATGAGACAAAAGTAGTAAACATAAATATGAAGCATTGATTGAAAAGATGAACTTGTCATGAGTTTCGTAAACAAATATTTGTCACCTTGAATGTCAACATGCTTAAACGTAAAGATATTTTTAGAAGATTCAATTGTAAACATATCCGTGACGTCGACTGTACCTTGTCGTTTTCGTCGGTACACAATTACGTAGGTATTGCTTTTCAAACATGACGATATAAAGACAAGGTACAAAAGTGATCACTTATTTATGACGTTGACTTTACCTACGTTAAACTAAGTAATTAATGAGTCTGCTCAGCTCACGGTGTAAATTGAACTTAGAACTGACCTGTCTTCTTCCCCAAGCTAGCCATGAGCTCCTCCAGCTTGGACTGCGAGCGTCCGGCGACGCCCCACGCCAGCCCGGGGTACTTCTTGGCTATCCGGACCATCTCCTCTACAGTCTTGGCTCCGGTGAAGCCCGTAGCTCCGAATATCACCACGTCCAGGCGCGACATCTGTTGTTAGAAGGGTCAATCAACTTTTTAGTGTTGTTTCTGTCCCGAAACTCAGGAGTCAGGAGACATTGATACACTTTGTTAGAAAAATCTTTGCAATTTATGGCAAGTCAGCACGAGGGCATTAATAATCCATCCATCCGTCCCAGCCTATATACGTCCCACTGTTGGGCACAGGCCTCCTCTCAGAAGAAGAGGGCTTTTGCCATAGTTCCCACGCGGGCCCAGTGCGGATTGAGAACTTCACACGCACCATTGAATTGCTTCGCAGGTTTGTGCAGGTTTCCCCAGGCATTAATAATAGCATTTATAAACCGAGAACAACATCTTCAGCGAATCTCCCACTTTTGAGAACACTACAGTACCTACGAGTATGAACTTTTTATAAAATAACTATGACCTAAAGCGTTGTTCGAAACCCCCTTCCTCCCCTGTTACTCATCGTAACGTTTTACAAGAAAAAATTGCGTTACGTAAATACCGCTAAAGATAACTAAACCTTACTAAACCCCGGGGCGAAAGCAACTAAAAAAAATGTATAATCACTTTGCCGCCCTCTACCATGAGCTATATAATTAGAAGAGTTATTCAAACAAATATACTTGATTGCTTACATTTTAGTGAACGGTTTCAACTTTAATTACACTACAAACAGGCTAAGGTTTTTAAATAATTTATTTTATTGTTCCACGAGGGTAGTAATAGTTACATTCACCCCACTCTGAGATGAATGCGCCTTTTAGTTACTTATAACATTGTTGTGATCAGTAACTATACGATGGGGATTAGGGTGCATGAACATTTACTTCACGCAATACCTATCCGAACATGGTATCTACTTTAGTTGCTTAGAATTTAGAATACTAATTATTTTTATATATCTAAGCGTAGGGACCGCTAAGGTTAAGAGGTACTTTAAAAATACAACATACGTAGGTACTTTAGTTTCCTGTTAACCTTAGCAGTCCCCCGACACCGACTACGCTTAGATAAATAAAAAAATATTACTAGGTAGGTACATGCTAAATTAACTTAGGCTAATTTTGCGGGAATTATGCATAGTCCCCGCGGGATAGGGATAAACGAATTCTTCGCAGATGAAGTCGCGGGAAACAGCTAGGTAGGTACCTAGTGCATAATTATTTTTTACTTTTTAGTTGTCTTTTTAGGCGGCGTTTTTTGTGTCGGGGGTTTTTTATATTGTTTTTTAAACTTTGTTATATTGTTTTTTAAAAGTGTACTAGTGTGTTGGATATCCTGGCTACAGCATTGTGTGTAGTAGAGAAGAATCAAATACTGATCAGAAGGAATCAAAGACGAGATATCTGCTTTTATTTTTTCAAGAGTATACTGGTGTGCTGGATATCCTGACTGCAGCATCAGCTCGTCGTGTTGCCACCATTCCATTGTATGTAGAATCAATTACTGATCAAAACGAATCCAAACACGACATATGTACTATATTTTTTTTTAAAGTGTACCTACTAGTGTGCTGGATATCCTGGCTGCAGCATCAGCTCATCCTGTTGCCACCACTTTATTCGTGCATTATTAAGCAAAAATAAATAAATATGCGTTACGAAATCTGCTGCGTAGTTAGTTAACTAGAAGAACAATAGCAAAAACAGTGATCACAAATTCTATAAATTTCCACAAGAAAGATGTTATGTATGGCGTTTTATTAAGTATTTAAAAACGTAATATGTGAATAGATAATTAATATCGAAAAATTTACATACATATTTACAAAAAATAAATAAAACAACTGTTGAAAAATGGCACCAGCGAAGCAAAAATCGGGAACAACAACGGCGCGGCGTCTGAAAGGATGGTTGACGTTGTTTTTGAATTTGGAGACCGAGGTCAGTGAAATTAAAAGAGAGTCGAGGAGTTGCAAAGACCTAATTAGCGACAGCAAACATTAGTAATGATAATTATATACTTAGTGAATTAAATTTTATTAATGATTATTGTAAATTAATTATAATTTGAAATTAATATTTGATTAAGTATGATTAACTAACTAGTATTATAAGTCACCTTGTTACTAACAAATTATGGATTTAATTGTCTGAAATAAATGATTTTTATTTTATTTTTTATTTTTATTTATTATTAACTCACCAATACTATTCTACTATTCAAACTATTTTGAATGCAATAATAAAAGAAAAAAATATTGAAATTAGTTTCTTATAATTGACTTTTCTATACAAAAAAATATATAAAAACCATGGGTTTTTTTTTGACATTCCCACCATCAGGATGCTACCTGTATTAAACTCAATGTGACTAGAGGCCATATTCATCTTTTCGCCATGATCAAGTGATGCTTGCTCAGTGGTCTTTAATTGCCAGCTGGTAAGGTGGAAGTTGTCAAAAATCTCGCAAACTGGCCGGAGGGTGTCTCCGTACGGAGGTTCAACGTTGTCACAGCACCAAACTTGAAGACGCACTCACCTCGACCAAATCCAGACTAACAATAAGCTAATAACTACAATAAGTAATAAATCACAATTGATAAGTCTTGCACAAAATGTTCGTTCGATTACTGGTAAAACTGCACTATTGGAATTGTTATTACGCACTGAGGACCAAATGTTCTAGCTGTACGTAATTTGGTGCAGAAAGCATGAGATTGAGCGCGTAGGCTGTGTGGCTATGGCTACTAGTTACTACTGCCGGACATCTATCGAGTACGGTGGTCGCTCTGTAAGTACTTATCAACCGTATCGGTACCTTTAAACGGAGCGACCTACACACCGCAGCCGCTCAATTCTTGTGAATTTTGTGCAATAGAAATAATTAATTGTAAACTTATAATAATTGTAATGTAATAGAACTGGAAATGGAGATTTGAGATTGGAATTATTTCTAAGTAGGTTAAGTGACGAAAACAAAAGGTTTATCTTGGTTGGCGACATAAACGTGGATTATTCTCGGGAAAACTGTTTAAAAAGTCGTTAAATGGTTCTTAAAAGCTAAGGATCCGAAAATATTGTCCAATTTCCAACGCGAATTACGCTCGACACAGTTCGCCATCAATCGACTGTGGTGTGGTACAGTCAGCGTCATATAGTACGTAGCAGTCAAGATCACCAATACTTGGAAACATACAAATAGTAATTAACATTGACCCAACCAAGGCGATCAATTGCTCAGGACATCCATCGCGTACAAATAAATCGGAGCACGCACATCACCACTGAATAGCGTAGCAGCCAAATATCCAAAAGTATGGGACACACTAGAAAACTGAGCTTTATATAAAAGGTTAAGGTTTAATCTCGAGTTGAGTGCGAATTAACACGTCAGATTCGACTTTTGTTTTTGACAATCACCGAAAAGAGTACCAACTTGTCAGTGATCGTTACGTCTCTTTCATTTGGAGCCTGACGGCTTTTTTCACATTTTTATTTACATTGTCAGAATTCCGGATTAACGGATTTCCTTTTAATATGGCTTGAATTGGCCAGTATAATTACATTATAAAAGAGTTTTTATTTAATTAAAAAGGTAATGACATGTGCATCTTGCACCAAGATACTGAAAATGGAACACCGTTCACATTATATTAAAGAGGACTAGCTAACTGGATCATTGACCTTACAGGTATGTAATAAAGTCAATTTTTCCTGCGGTATCCATACTTTTGGATACTTTGGCTGCTACGGTATAATGTCGGCTTGAATGTTATAAAGTATTTGGCGACGTGCGTGCTCCACTATATTTGTACACGTTGGATGTCTCGAACAATTTGACCGCTTTGACTGATTCACTGGTAATGACTATTTTGTATTTTCCAAGTATTGGTGATCTTGACTGCTACGTACTATATGACGCTGACTGTACGGTGTGATAGCGGGCCGATTACCTAAGGTCGCTTGTCACGGTCAGCTAAGCACGAAAGCTAGGCACTACAGCGCCAGTAGATGACGTTAGTGTGCAAATTCCACGTATTTTTTTTAGGAATGAAAATCATGGATATTTTTATAAAAATGTACTTACATACCGCCAATAGCGTGAAATTTGTGATATATCCTACCAATTCAGATGTATTTTAATTTAGAAAATACTTTCACTTGATCGCTGCAGTTTCGACGGAGATATTTTCGCACACATGCTTGTAATTTGTTGTATACAGAAGTCTTTGTTAATTTCTCTCTCATGATCAAAGAGCAGATTGGCCTAGTTGCATAAGGCTAGAGTTTACCCTACCCACAAAAACGCAGTGATTATATACTTTTTGCTACCCACAGCTTAGGAAGTTCGGGTCAAACCCGTTGTAAGATTAAGTTTGGCAAGCTATAAGATCGCAAAGAATACCTGAGTGCTACATATCATTGTAAAGGATATGTATTACAATGTAAGCACGAGAGTGAGAAGCCTAGCTGGTACAAGCAATTCCTTTGACGTCAAAGTTGGCGTGCATCAGGGGTCTGCTCTTAGCCCGCTATTGTTCAACATTGTTATGGACTACCTCACTGGAGACATCCAGTCCCCCTGCCATGGTGCTGCTGTATGCGGATGATGTTGTTCTCATTGACAAATGCGCGAAACAACTGCAACAACACCCTAGAGCTATGGAGAAAAGCCCTGGAATCCAACTGGATTCAAGGATTAGCAGAAGCAAAACCGAGTACTTGCCGTGCCACTATAGCCTCACAAAGCAGATAACACCACTATTTATATCGATGGACACCCCAGTGCCAAAGTAAGCCAGTTCAAATACCTGGGTTCGGTCCTCTCCGCGGACGCAAGTGTGGACGTGGACGTGACGCATAGGGTAAATGTAGCTTGGCAGAGATGGGGCGCTCACGGTGTGCTCTGTGACCACCGTATGCCGATAAAGACCAAAGGCAAGGTCTATAAAACAGCTGTGAGACCAGCTATGGTGTACGGCGCTGAATGCTGGGCGATCAAAAAAGGCCATGAACAGACACTCCATGTCAATGAGATGAAATGCTGAGATGGCGCAGGTGTAACGAGACTCGATAAAGTGCGTAACGAACACATCAGAGGAAGTTACAAGGTCGCACCCATTGCAGACAAGGTTAGGGAATCTCGCATGAGGTGGTACGGACATGTCATGAGACGACGCAGCGACGACCATGTCGTTAAGAAAGCTCTCGCACTACCGGACAACAAGAGAGGCAGAGGTCGCCCGCTTGCTACATGGTGGTCCACCATATCAAAGGATTGAAACAGCCCAGTTGAACGAGGAGACAACCCAGGATCGACCGACCTGGCGCATGAGAACGAGGAGGCCGACCCCAAATAATGGGAAGAGGCACAGAAAGAAGAAGAATCCACTCAAGGGTTGCTTGGTAGAGATCCTTCGAGGGATAAGTTCGCCTTTACAAAGTCAAGGACACCGAATCACGTACCAAAGTGGAACCCAAGTGGAACCTTTTCATATTCAATTGCGCTGTGATTTCTTTGGCAGGTGTATGGGATGTAACAACATGACATTAGTAGCACATAGGTTCCACCCTGGTAAGTGACTCAGTTTCCTTGACCGTAACTCAACGATTGTTAATTTATTTTTTATTTACAATACAGTTTACATACTATGAGAAATTAGCCATAATCATTATCCCTATACATGTATGTACACAGGCCTGCTCTCACAATGAGGGCCTGGGCGTTTTTTTCAACGCAGGCCCAGTGTGAATTGAAATATAGCGCACACCATTAATTATTTAGCAGGTGTGTGTATGTTTCTTCACGATATTTTCCTTCAATGAAAAACACGTGAAAATATGAAATTAGACTTGTTTATTTTTATTTCAAATTTAATTGTTGGGTAGTAATCGAAGGCTCTATTGAACAACAAATAAAAAAGTCCATCACTAAGTCAGTTTTTATTTATTTATTTACATCAGTCAATTAAATTAGCCCACATACAACCACTATGAGTGCCTCTTGCATTTTCACGCCACTTTTCCAGTCTTGTGGCAGTCTCATACACAGCTTACCAGCCGACAATGTATGTTATGACAGTGTTTTTCACTCTGTAATTAAATATTTTATTATGAAAATAAAACATATTTTGAAGAAGCATATTTTGTCAAATGAGCTTTTCTCTGAACTCAGATTACCGAGATATGAGGCTCAAAAGTTAGTCCGCTACCAAGGGCTGGGGACTTGGAAAAAAAACCAGTAAAAAAATCTGTCCTAAACACCTACGTCATGGAAACTGAGACTTTAGGCCTCCCATATTTTCCCGTGTTGCCAATAGTACTCGCCACGTTTGATAAGCGGTTGGCGAGCGTAGTAAGTATATGATGTGGGGTTGCTTGGAAAACGCTGCTGCCCATCTTCTGATATTATCCCAGCCGATTCCTACGGTACCCACGGGGGTGGTGGAAGTTGTATGTTGTACTCAGCCTCTACTGTACTTACTTTTAATTTCCTTATAATGCGTCTTTTTTCGAGACCAGAGTATTGATGCTTTATGTAATTTTTTCGCAAAGTTCGTGGCTTCATAGTTTCAAAATGTAAATTATAATTCAGTTCAATACTTGAAAATATAACTGCATTCACATTATAGATTATAGATAATGATAATCCCGCCAATTTCGATAATTTAATTTAGGAAAACATTACTCATTAGTTTACAATGTCATGACAAGCAATGGACAACAAACGAACAAAAAATTATGACTTGACGAATTTGACATTTGACTTGATGTTTTTTTATTTTTATTTTATGGAAAAAGCCACAAGCCATGCAGCCTTTATCTGATTTTATCACTACTAATTTATAATCCGTTAATGCAATTTTCCGTACTTATTTGTTAATACGTTCATGTTATGGTATTTTCTTCCTAATTTCTGTCGGAAATCCAAATATTGGCAATGCATTTGTTCATTGCACTTCAGTCTTTTGACTGACGGACTTTGTACCAATGGCCAGCAAAAATATTATAAAAAAAAGATAAACGAGCTTCAAAATGGGAATGTGATTTTGATCAGACAAATCAAACGCAATCTGGCAACGTCGCTTAGCATCGAATTGTCGGCGAGTTGGCAACGTAGCTGAAACGCACACTACTAACCGAGCCGTTGGCGTACGATACTGTCGCCGTCCACTCACATATTGACAAAAATGAACTAAAATAATAATCTAGATTAAGCTATTAATCAAAAGCTTTCTTTATATAAATAAAAAATGCCTCAAATAAAGAACAAAATAAACGTCAACAGATGTGATTTTAGTTTCAAATTATTCTTTCAAGCGCTCATGATTGTGTAAATAAATTAGTATGGAAATCGTGCCACCTTAAGTAGCAAAGTAGAAATAAGCAACTTGAGATATATATGCATAGGAAAATTCGTGTCTAGATTCCTGTCCAGCAGTGGTGTAGGGGTTATAGCACGCAGCACGGAATGCTGAGGACCTGGGTTCGATTCCAGTGCTGGTTTTTTTTCTGGTTTTCCTGTGCATCCAT
>NC_133484.1:1949652-1952215 GCF_025370935.1 Choristoneura fumiferana
GAATAAAGATAATTAATTTAAATTATGCGATTAATAAAGTACGCGTTAAAGGTTTTTTACTTATGATGCCTTTTTAAAGTTCTTAATTAAAGTATTTTTGATTAATACATTTTCGCAGACAACAGCTAGTTAAACATAAATCTCAGGTTTATTTTCTCAAACAATACGTTATTTGACTATTTTTTATAATGTTTTATAAATTAAAACTTCACAAATTTCACAATGCCTGTTATCGATAGAGAAACAATTTTTAAGATATCTTTACAAATAAAAAAGTTATAAAGGTTTAAAATTCAAGATAAGACAGAGAAAGATATACTTGCATGTGACGTCACACGCAAATAGCGCCATACTTGCTGCATAGAGAAAAGCGTTTGAGAACGACACAGGTATGTAGATTTGTAAAAAAAAACACTATAAATCCAATTTTCAACCGATTAAGTTTTCTTTTCGCTTAACACTAAGGCATGTATAAGGCATGGCAAATCCAGAAGTTGTCAAATACCGTATTAACAATTATTAAAAATAAAATGCAACCCTATCGCAAATACAATTTCGTAAAGGCATTATGTATTGTCATCATAATCATCCATCCATGTCTTGTACCAGTATTATATTTCGGGGAAAAACCTCAGTATATCTGTTTAGATAAGTATTAGCCTAATTACTTTACCGGAATAAAAAAAACAGGCAACATAATCTTATCTATGCCTACTTAAGCACTTGGTTTATTCATTTTTCTCGGGTGATAACGAAATTTTGGATTCATATTCTACACACATAATTTTAAAAATCATAATAATTTTTTCGTGCCAAATTATGTAATTTTTTAACGTTTTAAAATTATAATTCCATGACTCTTGAAAAAATACCCTATTTAGTCTTGAAAATAAACTTCGTTTTCAATTAACTGTAAAATTAGGTTTTTAATTGCTTTGAAACAAATAAATAATTACGTTTACCTTTACTTGCCCGAATTTCATTTGCTCGAATTTCACTTGCCATACCAACGTTTGCAATAAAATATATAGAACCGTGCTGTTTTCAGAATGTTTTTAAATGTCATCATATGGAACGCAGTACGTTAGGTTACGTTAGTTTAATATCAACTCTGAGGAAATTACTATTTCAGAAATAAATTACTTTATGGCAAATGAAAATTCTAGAAAACGATACATTCGGGCATATGAAATTCGGGCAAACGATAGAGAACCAAAGCATTAATCAGTTAAGTTAGCAAATAAGGGACGTCAGAGGTAGCAGGTACTGCAATTAAAAATCTATTGGAGAGTCGTATTTTGACAACTCATAAAAAGGACGTCAATTAATTGGTAATGTCATTGACTTTATATTACACCTCCCTTTTATTTTTTACTATTTTTTTATAAAATAAAATTGAATTACTAGCACATGCCACAGCTTATATAAATAAAAGAAGTTCTTAAACAAAACCTACCCGCGACAGCTGCTTGTGACGCCGGCCTATTTGAATTTTGATGAGTGTATCCCCCGCATTGACGTTTCAGATGTGAACCCTCTGTGATTTATCTAATTCCTATTCTGTATTAATCTTGAAGGAAAAAACAAAAGAAGGCTGCAAGTAATAAAAGGAGAGATATGTTCAGTACGGGTGAAAGAATGTTTTAACCCAGAAGAGAACTAGATAATAATATACCAACTTAAGTTGACTTCGGAAACATTTACGTCTTTCAGCTTTAAAATAAAATACCTACCGCTTCTCATGAAAATATGCTAACTCCATTTTCAACATTGCTTTTTTTTAATACAATCATGTAAGTCAATTTGAAAGTTCAACTTTAGCGACATATTCATTTGATAGGAACTTGTTTTAAAATTGATAGACCACTTATTTGGCTGATGGTACATAGTAGGTATGCTTCGGTTTTAGCAAATCTGAACTAAAATTGAAAATTAAAATCGATTTTTCTAGAGAAATGTTTCCAAAGAGTCAAAAATCTTACACTATTTTTCACTTCTTCTCTACCGAATACGTGCTACATAAATCAACAAATTTAAAAGTAACAAAGGCGTCACAATTTCATAAAATATTTCAAAGGAAGATTTATATTTCACAAATCCTCTTATTCCAAAGACAAGCAACAAATTGACAAAAACACAAGATGGCAGCCGCAGTACTCCTTATATAATATATGTATAAAATCGAAGCATGTAATTACTTGGGAGGAGGAACGTCCGTCCGTCCGTCAGTGCCCAGAGCTGCGCGCGCGCTGATGCGCTTATTGGAGGAGGATCTAGAGGCGATACCCGCTGATATAGGACTAGTCTTGATACATCGATCGTGACGTTTTGGTACTTGCTTAAAATAAGCAATAAATAAGTTTAAAATAACCGTGCTTGTAATGTGAACAAATCTTGAAATTCGATTTACCTCATTCCTGTAGACAATCCAGCCAAACAGGGTAGGTGTACTCGTATATACTTAACAGAAATGATTGATTAATGTTTTTTTTGTAGATTAGGTTTTTTTAAAAAAAACTTTTCTTTTTAACAGTAGGTAAAAGTACAAACACAGACCACACTA
>NC_133484.1:1952315-1957237 GCF_025370935.1 Choristoneura fumiferana
GCACGGTCGTATTGCATAAATATGCATGCACCGGCCGTACGGATAAGTCTATAATGGAATTCACCATAGTTCAAGGTTGGGGAAGCCAAACATTTATGATAATATCATTGCATCAAGCCAAAAACGTATCGTTCTAACGAGCATTTTAGATAGCAGCAACATTGGTAACAATATTTTAATCACTTTTTTGGCTTTGTTATTTCGTTTCTCAACATTTCTAGGACATTTTATGTTGGAAGAGTTTGATTAAGGTGACGCATCGCTAAACAATTAATCGAAAAGAGCGTTTGTACCCCGCAACCCGCTCACACCCCTCTACTTTTTACGCGGCTTGCGGGCTTGCGTGTCACAGTCGACCGTATGTTACACTGACAGCGCCTAGACAGCGCGCTAAAACAGACAGAGACGTCTTAGAGTTGCCCTTACAACTTTTTTTTAGTTTTTTTGCAAATAGCAGTAGGTAATGAAATCACGAGTATTTTTAACTGACTTCAAAAAAGGAGGAGGTTATCAATTCGGTTGTATTTTCTTTTTTTATGTTTGTTACCTCAGAACTCCGTCATTCGTCTAGTAATGCTTTCAATTAGGTCCCATATGCACCAAATCAGGATCTGATGATCGGATCCTAAGGAAATCGAGGGAAGTCTTCAAATATTGTAGGGACACCTATGGTAATTTCGATATCTTTAGTAGTAACTTGTGCATTTGCTCTTGAAAATCTTCATTTCGTGAAGTGGAACTGATGATGAAGACCACATTTGACCAACCGAGCTACTACTCGATAACAAGTACCTCACGGGTTGAATTTCAATGACTTTAACACAGTTGCTAAGCAATTTAAGTTAATCGTAATGCATATGGTGAAATGGAACGGGTGACGATGCACCAGGACTCCTCAATAATGAAAGTCTCTGCATCGGAAAAAGCAATTTTTTGTAAAAGGTGACGAGCAGTTGACATTAAACTATTGTATCTTAGATCTTTTACACTGAAAGGCGTGAAAAAAAAATATAACGAATAATTTAACTGACTACAAAAAAAACCATGAAAATAATTTTCTACCATTCTGAAGTCGGTGCCTCAGCACGAGCCAGCAGGAGTAATTGAAGCCCAATATACGCGTATAGTATGTAGGTGAGGTAGACGACTATATAGGTCCACTCCTGCTGGCTCGTGCTGAGGCACCGATTTCTGAATGGTAGAAAATTATTTTCATGGTTTTTTGTAGTCGGTTAAATTTTTTATTCTTATGGAACTATTTTACAAAATTTTATTAACTTGCAATATTTGTATTGTGTGTTGTTGTTGTTGTGTTGTTGTTTGTAAAATCTTGCAAGTGAATTTTGACTCACTTCTAGTGGTCTGATTTACTTATGTGGGGTGGATGACAGTGCAAGTACAATCCACAAAAAGCACAGTCGACAAGAGCTTGTATTAAAATTAAATTTATAGATTTCGCCTGCCACCATATATTGTCCATTTGATAGTAAGTAGGTTGAGACCCATTAGACATAAGAAATCTCGGGCCGTAAATGTAGGCAAGTACTGCAGAGCAAAAAGTAAATAATACAAACATACGGTTTTACAGGTAATTTTTTATATTTATCTTTTTTAATATTAATATTTTACTTATTTACACTTAACACAGTTATTTACTAATTTACATAGGTATTTATATTTTACATTTTACTTATTTATATTAAAAAATATTATTTACACAAACATTATTAAAAGACAACACAATCATTTATAGCCGTTTGTTAAATTTATTCATTTAGATCTACAAGATCTGCCAATGGCTGTATTTAACCAATAAGTTCTATAAACAGCTCGAAGAGGGCGTTGTTAAACTAGTATATAAGGAGATAACTCTTAGAAATAAAGGCCTTTTTCCGCCATCACCGCCGGCAACGGTCGGCACCAAACAATTAATCTGTATTTTATTCTTCCCAGAATTAAGATTGGTTTTTGGAGTCTTTTTGTATTTTTTTTATTTCAACTCCAAATTTTGTTACTTTTACGATCATCCCGTAAAATCCACATCGAAAATACAAACTGAAACATAGATCAGAAAAATCAGGAAAGCGCTGGTCTCTTTTTCTGGTTTTCCGTGCATCTATGTTTGTTTGTATTTTCCCAGAATTACCCAAATTTAACACCGTTATTATTCGGAAACTGACATAACATAATTTGAGTTGTCAACGTTAGCTACACACCGAAAACTCAGATTGCAAGCCTACTCGTACTTGATTTTCAGAAACTAATTTCATTATAGCTAATCTGCAATCAAACGAACACTTATGCTGAGAAATTTTACAAGTTCCATTATAAAATGATTAAAATCAATTATTCGGTGCCCCAAATCTTGATTTTCGGTCTCAATCTGAAACAAACGTTTATTTTACTCTAGATATTGTAAGGGTCAACTTTTTATTTAAGGTTCAACTGTGTTATTTTTAGTACAATACAAATATTCGTAACACCACAGATCAGTACGGTCAGCATCAAAAGTAGCTGCGTATTTTTAAACTTTGTCGTTATACAACAACGTACTTACACCATACAAATTTGGCAATATCCTAATACGACAAAGTAAAAAAATGATCCGCTACTTTGGGTGCTGACTATACAGTGAAATCACAGTAAAAAAAGGCAAAGTAGAAAAAAGCTGTCTTATATCTTTAAAATTAACCTTTTTAGAACCTAAGTACAAAACAATACAATACTCCGACTCTTTATTGTACACCAAAGTATAAGTACATTCGTTTACTGGCTTTAAGTTAATACAAAACTTACTGATACTTCAGATGCGCATTCTAATACTATGTTGAGAGATGAGTTATTTTTCTCACATTATATTTCTATCTATAATAGAAAAAAAAACATTTTTACAAGTTTCAAACCAAAAAATATGATCTTTATTCTGCTCACGTAAAAATTGGCAATAAAAGAAATACTTACTGTAGCTGTAGACCTACATAGTTTCTTCAAGAAGGTCCTTATTATTCTTATCTGCAGTCCTTAAATAAATTTTCTTATTTATAAACTTGAATTTGTTATTAATTATACTATAATTACTATGTAGGTAGGTAGGCGTTTTCAAAAAAAAGTGTACCTTTTCTTTCAAAATGTATTTAATTTTTTCATATAAACTTTATGAGTGTATGAAAAAAAAAACGTTACAAAACTGTCATTTTTGATAGGGACTTTTTTTTAAACCATCGGAATCGATTGTACTTTTGATTCTGAGAAGGAAAAACTATATTTTTCCAAAATTGAAAAAAAAAGAATGAATACGCTTTTTTTTGTGAACGCCCAGGTAGGTACTAAAATCTTACGAGATTAATACATTTTGTAACTGCATACATTGGCGAATTTTCTCGTTTTCTAAAGAAACGAAATTAAAATGAAGCGATATTAACTTGAGTTGATATTCAAAGTAAGTAGATCTTTAAAATTAATATGGATACATACCACTACATACCCTTGCATAAAATCGATTGACATTGTTTTATTTCCACCTAAATTCGAAGACGGCTCCATGACTTTATTCTCAGAACTTTGTTCTAATGATTGCTTCCTGAAAGATAATAATGTATTTTTATTATTTGTGTTACTGCTTATTGAAATATGAATAGTTTTGTAAGTATAGTCAATGGCTTTTTGTACAAACACTGAATTGCAATAATTAAAGGAATAAAATCGATTTTCTACAGTACCTTTAGATTTCTAAAGTTTAGAAGTTAATGTTTTCGCGTACTTAGGTACTTGCAGTTCACTATTGGTTCACACACATACTTTAGAATATTTTTAACTATTAATTACCTTACCTACCTACCTACTTACCTATCTAAAAAGTAGGTAAGTACTTAGGTATTACCTATTATACTCGTATAAAACTAGAAGCAGATAGGGAATATTACTGCAATGTTCTGCCGTCAGAATGCAGCACTAGCACAAACCGTAATCGAATGCCTTTTAAATGTCCGTAAGATACCAAAATATCACATTATATCAATAAAAATTTTGGAAATATAGCTCTATTGTTACTTTCGATGTAAATATCATATTATTTTGTTAGTATGTCATATGTCATGAACCGTCATGGCGACAAACTAAGAACTGACGTTGTCATGGCGATTTGTTTACGTTTTGTGCCAGTGAACTGTAGAAATATAATGATTACTCACCTTTTCTTAATCATAACCATACATTTATGAATTAAACAACCTTTCTTTTTCCTTTTTGAAGATCCGACATTTTTTCCCATTTATTGCTCGGTATTATTTTATATGCGATCGATGGCGCGTGGCAGTTCGACTAGCATAGGTCCGTCGCTGACAACGCCGGCGGCGGTCTGAGGCATGCGCTGAGAGGGGACTGGTTTCATAGGGTTTCATACAAAATACGAGCGCGCGCTAGCTTATATTAAAATGTCGTAAGCGACAAAACGGTTTTTTGTCGTTTCAACTACAAATTACAATTTAATAAAATAAAATCCAACTTGAAGGTTGAAGTATGGGTTAAAACTAATTTAATATGAAAATTTGGAATCTTAATTTGATCTGGGTTGCCTGTAACAAGCAAATCCCTGTCTTACAAGAGGTATCTTTGATATTTTTTTCTGTGCTATAAAATTTTACGAATCGTGTTTCGGCAACTTGGAAAACAAAGTCATTGAAATGAAGAATCAGGTTTTCAAATATCACTTTGATATGTTTTGTAATTGCTGAGATAAAACTAGATGTTTTCACCAAAATGCCCAATTCGTCGTCTTAATTGGTTACAACATAACGAATTTATCGTACTTAATATGCAGATAACCTAACCTACAAAAAAGTTGGAAAAAAACCCGAACTTTGTCGCTTCAAACTTCAATATCTCAAAAACGGCTTTGAACCGATTTTGATAAAACCTGTCTA
>NC_133484.1:1965437-2013655 GCF_025370935.1 Choristoneura fumiferana
GTCGTGTTGAGGAGTTTAGGTTCCCGGAGAAGGACATAAGATAGTTTTTATCCCGCAAAAGGGCAAAGTTCCGCGGATAGCGATAAACGAATTATTGCGTGGACGAAGTCGTGGGTAACGGCTAGAAGGCATATTTATTACTACTGAGTCCAAAACGCAAATTTGTCTAGACTCGTGGAATAATGGGCATCCCGAAACTTTTTTGATATTTGTATTACGTATGGAAAAAAACGGGCAAAATTTTATACAATTTTAGACAATGTTATAGTTTAGATTTAGATAACGATGCTAGTACAGTAAGCAAAAAATTTTTCAAGATTGGCTTTTGGAGTCTTTTTGCATTTTTTATTTCAACTTTTTGTTACTTTTATGGTCATCCCATAAAATCCACATCGAAAATACAAACTGAAACAGATGCACTAAACCAGAAAAAGAGACCAGGGCTAGGAATCGAACCCAGGTCCTCAGCATTCCGTGCTGCGTGCTATACCGCTACACCACCACTGGACAGGAGTACAGACACAAATTTCTCCTATGCACCACATATCTCAGCTTGTTTGTTTCTTATTTAGTCACTTAAGCAGCGACACTAGCGACATCTATGCTTTTTTCGCCTATGATCTATGATTTTTCGTTTAAAATGATATTTCTCTGCCACAACTACCGTATTGCAAATGAGTTGTCGTTCATTGTGGTGTCCTAGGACTTTGTTCATCAGTGGACCAGTTCCAGCTGATGATGATGATGATGAGCTACTGTAATAATATAGTGTGTACTGTATGTGCAGAGGGAGAACATGGCTATTAACGACAACGTGCTGGCGGCGTGCCACAGCCGCAGCGTGCGCAAAGTGGTTTCCTGCCTGTCCACATGCATCTTCCCGGACAACACAACATACCCCATCGATGAGACCATGGTGAGTTGAAAGTTTTTTTTTTCTATTTTTCTCCAAGGCTTAAGGGCACCTAGACCTAATACAATCTAGGGCTCTTTTAGGCTAGAGTGAATAGGCTGTTTGTTACTGAACCAGCGATATACCCAATGGATCCGACGCCATCCGGCCCGGTCCGCTCGGTTTGAATCGTACTTAAAACGACGGAACACCACACCCTCCGGCCGAAGTCGGAGCGCAGGAACATCTGCTGGTGGGGCGTACCCAGCTTCTGGTCTAAGGGGGGGCTAAGTCAGATATTTTAGGTCAGATCGCCCGCGCTTGTTTTGTCATGCACACTACACAAAGACACCTACTTGAAACACAGGATATATGTAGAGTATAGGGCAAACACCCGCAAGGAATCCTCATATCATAGGTCATAGGTAAACGGGGCATAATATATTGTAGAACAGTAGAACATACAATTTCCTCCCCCCGCGTTCGCCCATGGCTGCTTGGCAGGCACTTGGATACCTAATACTAATACTTGCGAATAAAACAAAATTATACTTACCTGAAACGTTTAGGTAATTAACTAAATGTAAACAAACTTCAGCTGCCAGATTTGGTACACGGTACCTACATTCAAGGATTTTAAACATTTTACTTATCTATCATTTGTAATACAAACTAGACTAGTGTATTTCAATACAGAAATGTAAATGTTTGAATAGTTTAATGGGGGAATTTCAATGTTTAAGACACGAATTGGCGTTGTTTTGTTTACATTTAGTTAAAAACCTATCCAAACCAAGTAAAGTTAATAACGGGAACCTGTAAAAAAAAATGGTCATTCTAGTTTTAAGTAGATTTTAAACAAATGGTTACTTATTAAAAAAAATTGCTCTTTTCAGGTGCATAACGGACCGCCACATTCTTCTAACTACGGTTACAGTTACGCGAAGCGCATGATTGATGTTTTAAACAGGTGTTGTTTTTGATACGAACTATACAATAATAAGGACTTTTTATTATTAAGGACCCTTATGGTTTCTCCATGTCTGTCTGTCTGTCTGTCCGTCCGCGGCCTTGCTCAGGGACTATCAATGCTAGAAAGCTGTAATTTTGCAGGAATATATACGTAAACTATGCCGACAAAATAATACAATAAAAAATTCAAAAAAAAAATATTTAGAGTACCTCCCATAGACGAAGTAGGGGTGTTTTTTTTTCGCATCCAATCTTGTAGTGTGAGGTATCGTTGGATAGGTATTTTAAAACCATTAGGGAATTGCTAAGAAATTTTTTCGATTCAGTGATTTGTTTGCAAAATATTCAACTTTAAAGTGTACATTTTCATGAAAATCGAGATATTTCAAGTTCCAATAGTTCAAGGGGAAGTGGGTCATTTCGCCCGAGTTAGACATTCTACTTTTCATTTCGACTGTGAGGAAAGTAAAATACTACAAAAAAAATAGAATAAATATAAATTGAATTTACTTATATCCAATTTCCAACGGTACAGTCACGTCTAAAAGTATGTATACACAAAAAAATTTGAAAAATATGTAGCCACACATTTTCATCATAAATATGTATCTATTACTGACACCAAAAAATTGTATTCATTAAACTGTTTCAGTATTATGTAATCACAAAATGCTTCAGAAAGTTGCATACTTAAATAAATTCCATTTAAATGTATCCACCTCGTAGGCAAAAATAAGTATACATGAATGGGTTCCATATATATATAACCACACCAATTTGGCAAATATTTGTATACGCCGTTTGATTCATAAATATGTATCCAGACTGCAACAACAAACCTTGTCTGACTGGCATAGAATCGTAAGTTGTATATTTAACTGATTTGACAATTCACGAAAACAGTGCGGACTTGTCACTGCATACGTCTATCTCACGATTATTCTATGACGCACTTGACAGTCCTTAGATTGAATTGACTTGTAAATATTGAGTATTTCAGTTTAGGGTCATTCTCAGAAAGGTGCACTAAGCATTTTTTTGTTTTTATTTTAATTATATTGTTAATTGTTAGTGGTAGAGCCGCACTGTAGCCAGTTCTTGGTTTGCAGTACGAATGGGCGAGACATCATTTGCACTTGTCCACACTTCCAACATTTCACATTAAAGTGAATAGATAAAGATGTATAGAAAGATAGAAAACACTACCTATTTGTAGCTTCAGATAGGTTATATATTATAAAAGAAAGTCACTGGCTTCATGGAAGAACTTCATTTTAAAATCAATTACTTACATATACTTATACTGTCAAGTGCAAGATCGCCATTCTGTCATCGTCATTCAGAAGCTGTCTTCTATAATTAAAATTACAATGATTAAAGATTGCAAATTATAGATGCTTCAGTGGATCTGTCCTCAGTGGATGACCCGAACAACTTGATCGCTTTGGCTTAGTCGATATTAATGACCACTCTGGACGTTTCCAAGTATTTGGTGATCTTGATGGTGTATAAAAATTAAATATATCCATACCAAATTTCATCCAGCTCACTCCAGTCAGTTCATCCCCCATTTTCTCCCCTTAAGGGTTGCTTTTGGAGATAAAAACTAAGTACCCTATGTTCAGCCCCTTGACAGTCGAAACAAGTTGGTTTCGACGTGATACCGGAACAGACAGAGTTACTTTCAATTCATCACTCCATAGTATAAAACAAAGTCGCTTTTTTTGTCTGTACGCTTAGATCTTTCAAACTACGCAACGGATTTTGATGCGGTTTTCACAAATAAATAGTGTGATTCACGGTGTCTATGTATACCGTAACCGTGTTGTGCCGGAACGGGTCACCAGTATATAATATTATTTTAATGGAGTATGGATTCGTAGTATGTATGTCCCTGCCCGCATGCAGGTTACGAAAGAGACAGACATGTAATCTTAACAAAACAGTAATTCTTCAAAACGAATCAAAATATCAAATCGTGTTTACATATTTATGAATCAAACGGCGTATACAAATATTTGCCAAATTGGTGTGGTTATATGTATATGGAACCCATTCATGTATACTTATTTTTGCCTACGAGGTGGATACATTTAAATGGAATTTATTTAAGTATGCAACTTTCTGAAGCATTTTGTGATTACATAATACTGAAAAAGTTTAATGAATACAATTTTTTGGTGTCAGTAATAGATAAATATTTTTGATACAATGTATGACTACATATTTATGCAACCTTGTTTTTGCATACATATTTTTAGACGTGACTGTACCTTTTCGACCTGGCCACTTGCCACGGCAGACTATAAAAAAAAATCGAGTTGGTCACGACCAAGGAGCGCACAGCGTTAAAGCTGCGTTAGCACGTAGTTTTAATTTCCATTAACTTTTTCCATTGTGATGTGACTCGAAAATTAATCATGCATTTGTATGGATAAATTTCGTAACCTAACTAAAGAAAGAGATGTAAATGTTCGTGACGTATCAAATTTCTTGTTTCAAACGGATGTTCGGCGTTCAAGCTCCAGTGTTGTATATAAGCTCCTTGGTCACGACGTGCATCTAGATGACCATGCCGAAATGTGGAAAAAAAAATGTCATTGACGTGACTCAATTATCTTCGACTCCGTGGCTAATCGAAATAAAAAAAAAATACTTTCCACTCTACGCAATTTTCCACCCGGCTATCTACCCATGAAAATTAAACTTTCCGAACGCGAGAGATGAAAAGTGATGATGAAAAATGTGTGTTTTTTTATAATAAAGAGTTTAAATACAAACATACTATATGTTTCCAGAGGCTACCACGAGCAGCATGGACGCACGTTCACCTCAGTCATACCGTGCAACGTGTTCGGGCCGCGTGACAACTACAGCTTACAGTCCAGCCACGTCATACCCGCGCTAGTGCGCCGTATGGACGACGCCATGAGAAACGGTAGGTTACAACACGGCTACGCGATAAGCGGCGCGGCGAGCGTTTACCCCAGTCATACCCGCGCTAGTGCGCCGTATGGACGACGCCATGAGAAACGGTAGGTTACAACACGGCTACGCGATAAGCGGCGCGGCGAGCGGTTACCCCAGTCATACCCGCGCTAGTGCGCCGTATGGACGACGCCATGAGAAACGGTAGGTTACAACACGGCTACGCGATAAGCGGCGCGGCGAGCGGTTACCTCAGTCATACCCGCGCTAGTGCGCCGTATGGACGACGCCATGAGAAACGGTAGGTTACAACACGGCTACGCGATAAGCGGCGCGGCGAGCGTTTACCTCAGTCATACCCGCGCTAGTGCGCCGTATGGACGACGCCATGAGAAACGGTTGGTTACAACACGGCTACGCGATAAGCAGCGCGGCGAGCGGTTACCTCAGTCATACCCGCGCTATAGCGCCGTATGGACGACGCCATGAGAAACGGTAGGTTACAACACTGCTACGCGATAAGCGGCGCGGCGAGCGTTTACCCCAGTCATACCCGCGCTAGTGCGCCGTATGGACGACGCCATGAGAAACGGTTGGTTACAACACGGCTACGCGATAAGCGGCGCGGCGAGCGTTTACCTCAGTCATACCCGCGCTAGTGCGCCGTATGGACGACGCCATGAGAAACGGTTGGTTACAACACGGCTACGCGATAAGCGGCGCGGCGAGCGTTTACCTCAGTCATACCCGCGCTATAGCGCGGTATGGACGACGCCATGAGAAACGGTTGGTTACAACACGGCTACGCGATAAGCGGCGCGGCGAGCGTTTACCTCAGTCATACCCGCGCTAGTGCGCCGTATGGACGACGCCATGAGAAACGGTTGGTTACAACACTGCTACGCGATAAGCGGCGCAAAGGGTGCCAACAGAACCCTATTACTGAGACTCCGCTGTCTGTCTGTCCGTCCGTCTGTCACAGGGCTCTGTCCCTTGAGCCGTAATAGCTACACGTGAAATTTTCACAAATTATGGAACTGTGAGTTTTTCGAAATTCATGTGCGGAATTACATTTGAAATTTACGACGAGCTTTACAGTGAAGGGAAACATCGTGAGGAAACCTGCACAAACTGTGTGAAGTTCCCAATCCGCACTGGGCCCGCGTGGGAACTACGGCCCAAACCCTCTCGTTCTGAGAGGAGGCCTGTGCCCAGCAGCAGCAGCAGTGGGACATATATAGGCTGGAATGGGATGATGGGCCGCTATAAGAACAAATTGTCATTACTTTGTAAAAAGCTGGTATCTCAAAATCGATGATCTTTCCGAGTGAACTTAATGAATATTGTTTTAAGGGTCAAATTTGCTGACGTATTGTTTTGAGATAAGTACGAGATTTATTCAAAGTAGTGACTAAATACTTTTAGTAAAATAAAGTTAAAAATTGAAAGGGCTCGTCATACAAGAAACGTGTTTTTTTCAGCGTTCTTTGGTTGCTAGGCGTTGTTATTT
This sequence comes from Choristoneura fumiferana, assembly GCF_025370935.1. Lineage (NCBI taxonomy): Eukaryota > Metazoa > Arthropoda > Insecta > Lepidoptera > Tortricidae > Choristoneura > Choristoneura fumiferana. Next base: position 1,971,740 of record NC_133484.1, read on the forward strand.
TATATCATCATCATCATCATCATCATCATGCCAGTCGAAAGACGGTCACTGCTGGACATAAGCCTCCCCCAAGGCTCTCCACTCAGACCGGTCTTGTGCTTTCCGCATCCACCGCGATCCCGCGATCTTAACCAGGTCGTCGCTCCATCTTGTTGGAGGCCTACCGACAGCTCGTCTCCCGGTCCGCGGACGCCATTCGAGAACCTTCTGACCCCATCGGCCATCAGTCCTGCAACTAATGTGCCCCGCCCACTGCCACTTTAGTTTCGCGATTCTCCGGGCTTTGGCGGTAACCTTAGTTCTACTGCGGATATCATCATCCTACTTCCTACTAATATTATAAATGTGAAAGTTTGTTACTTCTTCACGCTGAAACGGCTGGACGGATTTGGATGAAATTTAGCAAAAAGTTAGTTTGTAACCTGGATTAAAGCATAGAATACTTTTTATCCCGATATTCCCACGGGATAGGGATAAAATCTCTAAATAACAACAGCTAGGCTTAGAGTCATGAAATTTAGTATGTAGGTAGCTGAACATCTTGAATAACACATAGGCTACTTTTTATCCCGATATTCCCACGGGATAGGGATAAAATCTCGAACTAATAACCGCTGGGTTTAGAGCCACGAAAGTTGGTGTGTAGATAGCTGGACATCTGGAATAACACGTAGGCTACTTTTTATCCCGATATTCCTACGGGATAGGGATAAAATCTCGAACTAATAACCGCTAGGTGTAGAGCCACGAAAGTTGGTGTGTAGATAGCTGGACATCTGGAATAACACGTAGGCTACTTTTTATCCCGATATTCCTACGGGATAGGGATAAAATCTCGAACTAATAACCGCTGGGTTTAGAGCCACGAAAGTTGGTGTGTAGATAGCTGGACATCTGGAATAACACGTAGGCTACTTTTTATCCCGATATTCCCACGGGATAGGGATAAAAACTTGAAATAACAACCGCTGGGTTTAGAGTCATGAAATTTGGCATGGGTGTTTTAATTTAACGTCAATGAAAACCACGATGTAATTTTAGGGAATTCCCGGAATTACAATTCAACTGCTGTATCTAATGATTGACGCGTGCGAAGCCGCGGGTAAACGCTAGTTTCTAATATTATTTATATGCTTTATTTTTATTCCAGGAGACGCTACATTCACGGTGCTGGGCAGCGGCAAGCCGCTTCGTCAGTTCATCTACTCCTTGGACTTGGCTAAACTATTTCTCTGGGTCTTGCGGAGCTATGACAGCGTTGAACCTATTATTCTATCAGGTAAGTGAAAAAGAAATGCTGTATAGGTATCGGCGGGAGAGTTGATTCAAATGGATGATAGGATGGATGAATTCAGATCTATACTGGAAGTGGGTCAAATTTAGCTTCCAAGATTTGATCCAAACTAACAAATAAGTAAACAGGGCAAGCTAAAGAAAAGTCAAAGTCAAAAGTCAAAATATCTTTATTCAATTTAGGCTATAACAAGCACTTATGAATGTCAAAAAAAAAACTACCACCGGTTCGGAAAAACCTCTGTTGAGAAGAATCCGGCAAGAAACTCAACGAGGTATATTTTTTTTAAACAGATTTACAGTATTATGAAATGATATGTATACATCACAAGTATTTAACACAACTTTATTTTTAACAAAGCTTGCAATAAAAACACTCCTCGCACATCTCTAGTTAAAACCCAGCTTCAACCAACCAAATGTGTTGCAGTGGACGAATCAGACGAGGTGACAATAAGCGCAGTAGCAGAAGCCATCAAGGAAGCCTACGGCTACCAAGGCACACTGGTCTACGATACCAGCAAAGCTGATGGCCAGTACAAGAAGACAGCTTCCAACAGGAAGCTCAGGAGCTTATACAAAGATTTTACCTTCACGCCGTTCGAGGAGGCTATAAGGGATACCGTGAAGTGGTTCAGGGAGAACAGGGAGATAGCTAGGACGTAGCAGGATTGAGAAGACTCGCAGAAATGGTAAGGGGAATGGAAATGTCACTATTTCCTTCCATGGTACAGTCACCAGCACAATATCTGACACAAAAAAGCGTGTATAAATATCTGATAGGACTCTATTTTTAGGGTCGGTAGGACGTATCAGATCATCGATATATATCCTCCTAAGTCCTCGCGTACTTTATTATAAACGACTAATTAACACTAAGAATCAAAAAAAAAAAGTTCATTTGGTTTTTTACATTTTAGTAACTAGAAACTAGGTTGGGACTTTCCGTTGAGAATGTAGAATGCTTGTGTTGGAAATTCCCGCTCTTCCTTAACCCGGTGTTAGCAAAAAAATAAAAATAAAAAGCAAGTACAATAACACTATAATGTAATAAAGTAATACTAACTACTTAATTAGGGTGTGTGTGTGTGCGCGTGTGTGTCTGAGTGCGCGTTTGTATACGTGCAGGCGTGTATAAATAATGGCCGAATGTGCTTTATAAAGTACAAATTGTTCATTGAATAAATAATTCTAAGAATTTTGAAATAATACCTATCCAAAATAACAAAGCAGGTCAACCACGTCTAGGTCTTAAACGCTAAGTTTGTTAAAAAAATGTCAGGACTCAGGAAGATATGTATAAACTGCATGTTTCTAACATCAAAATGGCGTACAAAATTGGTTCACAGCGCGGTTTTGTGAACCTCGTCGAGTGGCAGGCAAGGGTCGCTAACTGCAAATAAAACATTGGTGGAATATTAACCTTACGATGCTATGCATAAGTTTGTTTATCCCTCTTGACTTTAAGTGGTAGTTGGTGACTTTTGCTTGTCGCCCGACGGTTTTACTAAATTTGTTGACGTCTGTGACAGGGGTTGTGTCAAAGTAATATTGATGATTGATGCGCCGCGCGTTTTGTTCCTTTGTTTTGAACAGTCTAGTGCCGTAACGTAAGGTATCATGTCAATGTGTCAGATATTATTCACGCTCTGTTGTGGCAGATATTTATGCAGGTGTCTGTACGCCGACGGTTTTTCGCCTCTGGCTGGCAACGACACACGTTTAACGTTTATTGGATGACAGTGCCTCGAAGATATTAAAAAAAAACGATTAATATGTATTTATTAGATGACTGTTCGGACTGAAAATTATCGTAATTAAAAAAATCTATGCAAATAAATAAGATAAAGTAAAATGTTAAATGATGCTATATTATTTTGAAATAAAGGGTCTGATAGGGACCTACTCTTTGAGTTGTTCAGGTAAGCAACGTTTATTTTCTGAATATACAATGCCGAAAGATATAATGAAATGTTTTTTTACCAGGCTGATTACAAAATGCCCGAATAAATGAGTCAAAAATTCTGATAAAAAACCTTTGTTTGTAGGGATGTTCGGTCAAATTAGAGATCTTTAAAAACGAGCCTATCAGTCTCTCAAAGGGCCGGAAACGCATCTGTGATACTCCTCGTGTTGCGGATGTTCATAATAATAAAAAACACAACCATCTGCAAAAATATTCCGGATTCTATAGAAGTCCTATGATAGTTCAATAATAAAATACCTTCAGCAAAAAAGTTTGTATTTAAAACGTTAATTATTAACAAAAACTTATATTATTTCGCACAGTGTCAAAGCCTCATAACGCAAGTCCATGCTCGTCATAAGTTAGGAATATCTTGACTATGGAGGTGATGTACGCGGCTGTCCGGACGTCCAGGCCGAGGTTGAATTCTTTCGCTGCCCGCATCACATTCTGTGGAAATATTTTTGTATTGTATTGCATTGTAAAACTCGCAGGCGTTACTTTGCGGAGGTCCATATCAATGAACTAAAAGAATTTCCTTGCTCACCCGCGACCTTACGATAGCTAAGCTTATGCAAAATATGCGTGTTCATGCAGTTCCTCCACCTCCACACTGTAAGAACACACACAAATCACACAAACCCATCTATCACCACCACCACACTACACTGACGCGTTTCGAACTCAACCAGAGCTCATCTTCAGAGTGACACAACCGTACACCATGCTACCAGTTGTTAGTTGTTGTTGTTGTTATTTACACATATTCGATACACATAAAAATACATTAGATGGAAAAAAAATAACATCGAATAGTATTAAGTGGACCCCACTCAGCATAGTGTTACGGCAAGCCGCAACGCTGTTTTTCAGTGGGACCCATTTAAAAACATGTAAAAACATACAACACACTATGACGACACGAACGCCAGCGGAAGGAAGTTCGCAACCGGAAATAATGGCAACACTCGATCAGTTTAACCATTTTCGAAACAGTTAAACCTCAACAAGTCAAACCAGGATTGTAGTGTAATATTTACATTAATTTCAATAATAATGATTGATGATTACTGTAGAGAAACTTGTTATACTGTGATCAAGTTATAGGTTGAGGGCGCTATGGTGTAAATGGGTTTAGCACCCTCGGTAAGGGCTCTTACACATAAACAGGATACGATATCGTGTCGTGCTTCGACGCGGCCACGTAAAGTCGTGAATCCACGAAGGAATGCGCCGTAATTTTCCATGATATGACGTCGCATTGTCAAACAGGCTGCATTGTCATGCAGGTGGTAGGACCTTGTGCAAGGTCCGCCCGGATTGCTACCACCATCTTGCTTGCTAATCCTGCCGTGAAGCAGCAGTGCTTGCGCTGTTGTGTTTCGGCGTAGAGTAAGACAGCCGGTGCAATTACTGGCACTTGAGGTATCCCATCTTAAGCTTCTAGGTTGGCAACGCATCTGCAATACCCCTGGTGTTGCAGATGTTTATGGGCGGTGGTGATCTCTTACCATCAGGAGACCCACTTGCTCGTTTTCCATCCAGTCGAATAAAAAAAAACGTTGCCGCGCCGTTGACGCGATATCGTATCGTGTTCATGTGGAAGAGCCCTCAGTCGAGAGACCTCGTGTCTGACCGAATATTCTGTTTCGGTTTCGGCGAGCTTAATTTCGGTGTCAGTAAAATTTGCCGAAATTAGGACCAGAGCCGAAACTGGGTTTGATGGAAGTCACCGAAGAATAAGCCGTCGAAGTACGTTTCGGTTTCGTTCGAAACTGGTACACAAACCAAAATACAAATACAAATTTCGGTTTAAACACTAAGGAGATCCCGGCTAACGCAACCGAAAAACTTTTTCTAAAAATTATAACTCCCTTGGTACTCGTACTACAAAAAAGAAGAAGATTGATTTATTTGCCAACATGAACAATACAGGATAGGCACACAGAATACAAATAAGCAATAAACTAATAAAGGATGTGTTTGCCAGTCCCTTGCACTGTGTGGCAAAAGGAACAGGCTCAGCTTATGCTGCGCTTGCTCAGAAGCTGCCAGCGCTGGTTTTCAGCCTGCCCCCGTTGACAAAGACCCAATGCACACCGAAAGCGGGCGCTGCGTTTGGCGTCCACGAATAATTGTAATATTTCGTTTATTACTTAATTCAGCTTCTATCGATGATATTAGCACTATACTATACTGCCAGCGAGCCATTCGCAGGTAGCGTTTTGGCTGCGCAATGAACGCTATTCGTGTCCAAAACTTGCCAAAATGTGAAACTTACTAAATCTACATCTAGAAGGGGACAAATTGACGGATAATACTCATATTATATTAATTAAAGCGCATATTATCACAAAGCTATGTCAAGTAAAACAATAAATTTAAAAAATCAAAACCCGACTGCGTTCTAAAATACTAATAAAAAGATGAAAACAAGACGTGGTCTAGAACTCTGTTAAGTAGCTAACTTAAACTTCAACAGTCGGGACCCATTAGGTACAGATACTAAGAACTTTTGAGCTGGTCGCGATTTGAATGGGTCCCGACTGTTGAACTCACAATTTGGCTCAAAAAACCCGCTATTTTATTTTTTAAGAATTTCATGTACCCAGTGTCACTCGCGTCATTAGGACGAATCCAGTGACGTATCTTTTATCAAAATCGGTTCAGCCGTTGAGTAGGTAGTTATGAGCGGACATAGGAATATACATACATACATACGGGTCAAACACATTCCCTCCTTCTTCGCAGTCGTGTAAAAATGAAGAACTACCTTCTGAAAATCTTTTTTCACAGTTGTCCGCAGTGGGAAAGCTAATTGGCTAAACAGTTTTTTGAAGGTGCAATCCAGATCGCAAAGAGCGAGGAGCGGTAGATTTTAGGGCCATATCGTTACACGAAAATATGTTTTTGTGACCGAGATGTCAGTTCTGACTGACCACTTACTAGAATCTTGGCCCTAGGTAGATACATGATAACTTTCCTCCCTTTAATTCTTCTACCTACTTTTTTTTTAATACCGAGTATGATCCGCTTTCGGTGTGCTTTGGGCTTAACATTGAAATAGGGACACAGTACATTAACGCGCCTCGATTCTAAATATAAACAGCCCGTTAATATTGCAAAAAAAAACTAAATAAATACACCCAGCCAATGTATTCAACGGCTAAGAAAAAAAAAAGTTCCATAAACATACGTCGCAAGCGTTTTCCATAGAGTACTCCAAGCTCGCGTTCACTAGTTGCGCCTCACCGGCACCCGACTTTGACTGGAAAATCTTATAAATAGACGACATTTAAGTTTAATTCACGTTATTTCACGTTATTGGTATATTGTTAAGCCCAGACACCGAAGGCGGAGCGTGCACGATGCCGGCCAAGAATGGCGCGAAAGCAAGCTTTCATTTTGTGATTTTTTTTTTTAAATACAAACAAAGAAAAAAAACATTACATTTGTACAATGTCCAAATGTTTGCGCGCATGTGTGTGCCCTCTGTAACATATTTGCAACCGATATTTTTTTTAACTATAAAATGTGTTGCCACCTATATTTTTTATTTGCCGCCATTTCATGCTGCCACGATCCGGCTCAGGCCTGAAATATCCGTTTTCCTAAAATGTATTTTTCGCAAAATGTCTGCTTTTCAGAATGTCAACACGTCTTTTGCATAATGTCAGCTTCTCAAAATATCAGCTATATAAAATTGCCTGTCTCCAAGACTGACAGTTTTTGTATAATGTTCGCTTTTCAGAAAGTGCTTATTCTCAAAATGTCTGCAACCTCAAAATATCCGCCTTCTTATAACGTTGGCATTCCAGAAAAGTCTCATTCCCAAAATGTCTCTAATCATGTTCTTCAAATTTCATCTTAATCGGTACAGCGGTTTAGCCGTTAAAGAGTAACAAACAGACAGACTGAGTTACTTTCGCATTTATTAGCATTGATTTTAGTAAAAAACTAAACTACGAAAATCCCTTGGAAAATTGTTTTGAAAATAAAGCAGACATTATGGGAAAACAAACATAACAAGACTATAGCCTATTTAAAAAAGTGATCATAACGGGAAAGCAGAAATTATGGTAATGCTAATATTATAGGAATGTAGATATTATGAATAGACGACTTCCTGAGATTGTACACCTTTTAAATATCAGACAATTTGAGAAACCTGACTAAATAGAAGTGCTAAACATTGTGAAAACGCAGACGTTTTGAGAATTGTACAATTTACGAAAACAGACATTTCAGGCCTGAGCCCACGATCCGCTGGGCCTGCTGTAAGTTTTGCTGTGGGAGTCCTGCGTTTTTTTTAATTCTGGCACACTTTTATCGCGGACACTAATATTATAAAGAGAGATTTGTTTTTGTAACAGATAAACTCAAAAACTACGTGACAGTTTATTCTTTCACCTACAGTATATATTATCACAGAGTAACTTTTTTTTTTTTATTCGACTGGACGGCAAACGAGCATGTGGGTCTCCTGATGGTAAGAGATCACCACCGCCCATAAACATCAGCAACACCAGGGGTATTGCAGATGCGTTGCCAACCTAGAGGCCTAAGATCGGATACCTCATGTGCCAGTAATTGCACCGGCTGTCTTACTCTCCACGCCGAAACACAACAGTGCAAGCACTACTGCTTCACGGCAGGATTAGCGAGCAAGATGGTGGTAGCAATCCGGGCGGACCATGCACAAGGTCCTACCACCAATAAACGTAACGTAACTTTTTATCCCAGGAGTGTTTCAAACTCTTGCAGGACATAGATTAATTTGCGTCCAGTATCCATATTATAAATCAAGAACGAGATTCTTCTTAGAGTTCCTCACAAATCAGATGTTATTTTCTATTCTAATTATTCATTCTTACAGTACCTAAAGTGAAATAAGTAATACACAGTACATAGGTCAACACAAGGCGCGTTACTAGTACGCCGAAGGGACCGCCCCGCATTCGGTGTGCTCAAGGGCGCAGTTTCTTTCAAATTAGCTGCAACCAGTGTCAGATCTACGAATTTATCGAACCAGGGCAAGAGCGAGAAAGAACGATCGGCTTGACTCGACTCTGCTTTTGTACAAGTTTTTAATACCTATGGCCTCCCAAGAGGAGGTGTGTCAAACCTGAAATGGCATCTCTGAGTTTTTGAAATTCATGTGCGGGATTACATTCGAAATTAACCGCAAGCTTTATGGTAAAGGAAAACATGGTGAGCAAACCTGCCCAAACCTGTGAAGTAATTCAATAGTGCGTGTGAATTTCCCAATCCGCACTGGGCTCGCATGGGAACTATCTAGCTAGCTAGCGTAGGCTCTAACAGTGGATGCTCTGCTGATATGATGGTGGGAGAAAAAGGATCCAGCAACAAACATACATCGCAAGCATTGCTCATGGAGTACTCAAGCCCGGAGTTGACGATGTGCTCCTCGCTGGCGCCCGACATCATGGACTGGAACAGAGGAGTCGGCACAATCTCCGCATCCACGTTGCACTTCCTTAGTGACTTCTCCACCGAATCTGGAATAGATTGAGATTAAAATGTTAAACCTGTCCTTTTATTTTGCTTACGGTTACCACACTTGGAAGAAAACCACGTCTGTGTGAATCATGTCCATGTGTGTTTTGAAACAGTCGCCCGCTTTAAATTCTATAAATCAGAATTATTATCACAAACAGCCAACTACCACAAGGCACAAACATCCCTCGGCTGAGAACTCATAAGTCGAACTAGTTAGGCTAGGGATGTTTAAAACTTATTGGAGTCCCGCCAGAATTTGATGTTGAGTTTCCCGAAGCTGTCATGATTCAGGTTCTTGAGGAATTTCAAGTAGGAAGACAGTGAGATGCAAATCCGTATTCGATCTTTCGACCCTCAGCTCGTAGGTTTAGAGATGTTTAAAACTCCTAAGATTGTTTTTTTACCCAAGAGCGCAGTTATTGGAGTCCCGCCAGAACTATTATAACCCTCGGCTTGAGAGGTCATAGGACGAACTGGACTAGGAAAGTTTAAGAATTCTAAATTCGCATCTAACCCTCAGCGTAGTATTTAAGCTGACACAGTTCAGGTTCTGGAGCAATTCCAAGTAGGAGACAGTGAGATGCAAATCCGTATTCGATCTTGCGACCCTCAGCTCGTAGACTTAGGGATGTTTAAAACTCCTAAGATTGTTTCTAACCCAACAACGCAGTATTGGAATCCCGCCAGAACTTGATACTGAGTTTTCCGAAGCTGACGTGGTTCAGGTTTTTAAGGAACTCGAAGTATGAGACGGTGACGCCGCCGGCGTTGGCCAGGAGGTCGGGCAGCACCAGGACCTTCCTCTCGCGCAGGATGACGTCGGCTGCAGGGGTGGTCGGCCCGTTTGCGCCTTCCGCTATTATCTGGATATTAGTCAATATTGGTTAGTAATGATCACAGTAACAGTTAAGTACATCCCAAACAGGAAACTCTTCGTTAATTAAAAAAAAAAAAGTATCATGGGACACTTGACACCAATTACCTAGTCCCAAACTAAGCAAAGCTTGTTACTATGGACACTAGGCAACGGATAAACATACTTTTATAGATAAATACATACTTAAATACATATTAAACATCCAAGATCCGAGAACAAACATTCGTATTATTCATACAAATATCTGCACCGGCCGGGATTCGAACCCGGGACCTCAAGCATCGTAGTCAGGTTTTCTAACCACTTAGCCATCCGGTCGTCCGGATGTGTTAAAAGCAAGATGCCCAACAAGCAGGATGTCTCAAATAAATAAATATCTGATACGACTCTATTTCTAGAGCCGGTAGGACGCGTCAGATATTTTTGCACACTGCTGTGGCAGATATTAATGCAGGCAAGTTCATTCTGTTTCCTCGAGTGTACACACAAGCTTACCTTGCAGTTGACTTTACCCGCATTCTCGTGGTTCAGAGCTTTCTGTGCGGCGGCGAGGACGAGGATGTCGCACTCCTTGAACAGCAGCCCGGCGTCCGTCTCCGCCGCGTCGGGGAAGCCCTTGGCGCTGCCGCGGTTCTTCTCTTTGTACTTCTGGAGCGCCTGGACGCAGGCGGAGAACATTCATTAATTACGTGAGGTATTTAGGGAGAGGAGAAGAGCACTAAACGAGACGAGATAGTGACATCTGTTGTGATAAATATAAACAAACTTAAAAGACGTCTTAACGTGTCAGTATCATTTCATCTAAGAAGCAAGTGATCTATTTTAATTATATGCCTCGAAGTCGACAGAGCGGAGCTCCTATTCCGCGTGGCTGAGGCGCTTCGCACCTTGATGCAACTCTAACCTAACCTAACCATGTTTATTAAAGTTTCCGACACAAACAGGTTAGGACATTACTTTTTCGACCACTTGCTACTCAGACCACCACTTGGCACTTATACCAGCTTTTTACACGAAGTGACACCATAAAAAGGTGAAAGTTCTCGAATGGCGTCCGCGGACCGGGAGACGAGCTGTCGGTAGGCCTCCAACAAGATGGAGCGACGACCTGGTTAAGCTCGCGGGATCGTGGTGGATGCGGAGAGCACAAGGTCTGAGTGGAGAGCCTTGGGGGAGGCCTATGGCCAGCAGTGGCCGTCTTTCGGCTGACATGATGACACCATACCGTCCTAACTAGCAGAAAGCTGAAAACAGACTATTACCACAGGGTCAATGCCCTCGCGCTTCTCGAGGTTGCAGTCAACCTCCACAACGCCTATGATCTTGACGCCCTGCTGGTGCAGGTATATGGCCGCGTAACTTCCCACATTGCCGAAACCTTGCACGATAGCCGTTTTGTCCTGTGAGGTTTAAAACGGCTTAATCTATATCCATACTTATATTATAAATGTGAAAGTGTGTTTGTATGTTTGTCCGTCTTTCACGTCGAAATGGAGCAATGGATCACCTTGTTTTTTGGCATAGAGATAGTTATGATAATTATGGGACAGAGAGTGACATAGGCTACTTTTTATCCCGGAAAATGCACAGTTCCTGAGGGAACAGCGCGCGATAAACGAAACCCGCGCGGACGAAGCCGCGGGCAAAAGCTGTCGTGAATAAAAATTTATATATTTAAAGATAACACACGTCTTCAATAGACTTTAGCTACGAATTAGCCCGAAACATGTCGAGCTTAACTTGATTGAAGACGTGTTATACCTAGTGCCGTCCTCGAGGACGCGTGATGTTGTCAAAATTAGACATTAATGACATTGTAATAAGAACCACGGCACGCGTCATCGTGAATGTCTCTACCTATATCTGGTATAGTATCATTTAGTGAAAAATTAAACTATGAAATACCGATGTTTCAATGAACTAAAACAATCGGTGTACTGCCGTTTCGGCAAGATATTTTTCGCCAAATTTCACTTCCCAAAAAACTTATCGCAGTAACTTCATTTCCCAAACGAATCTAGCATATTTACATTTCGCATTTTATTCATTTGGTCAAATTATCATTTGGTATAATTTTACTTTGTCAAATTTTATTACGACAAACGTTTTTTTTTTGGCTAATATTGTATTCCAAAAAAATGTTTGTTCAAAATGACATTTCGCACAAACCAACCACAGAAACCAACTTCTACCAGAAAAGTAGGTTAGATTAGGTTAGACCTGCTTCTTCCACAAAAACGAACTGCTATCAGAAAAGTAGATGAGATTAGACTGCGTCCCCCACAGAAACGAACTGCTACCAGTAAAGTAGGTTAGGTTAGGTTAGAACTGCGTCCCCCCCAGAAACGAACTGCTCCCAAAAAAGTATGTTATTATGTCATGCGATATTTTGGGAAGAGTACGTTATGCCAAACGATACATTTGACTAAATAATACTTGGTAATATGAAACATGACCTTGGTAATATGAAAAAAAGTATTAACTGTAAAATTGCGATAAGTTTTTTTGGCAAATGATTTTTTTAATAAAATATTTTGGGATGTGATACTTTGGGAAAAGTTTTTTGCCCATACATTAGTAATCCAAAATAATCTGCTCACCCGTAACCTTGTGATAGCTACGTTTATGCAAGAATGTGTTCACGCAGTTCCTCCACCTCCAGAGCAACACAAACGTAAAATGGTGAACGGTTGTGTTGCTCTGAAGATACGCTCTGGTTGAGTTCGAAACGCGTCAGTGTAGTGTTGTAGTAGTGATAGATGGATTTGTGTTTTTGGTGTGTGGAGGTGGAGGAACTGCATGAACACACATTTCTTACATAAACGTAGCTCTATTATAAGGTCGCGGGTGAGCAAAGTTATTGTTTTAATTACCGAGGTTTCGACACGCAAAAATTTCAGTGCAATAATAAAACCTAGAACGAATTAATTTCAACGTCCAAAGCTACTTCAGGGCTAAAGTAACAGGATCTTACGGTGCATTCTATCTCACCTTAAAACCCGGGGGGATGCCAATGAGCGCCATCCATTCCGGGTGGTGTATGAAGATGTTAATGGTCATGAAGACGCCTCTGCCCGTGGCCTCAACTCGCCCGTGGATGCCTCCCCCGTTGATAGGCTTGCCAGTCACGCACGCTGCTGCGTTTATGTCGTTGTAGCCTGGAATTGACAATGTATTTTTAGGGTTCCGGAGCCAAAATGGCAAAAACGGAACCCTTATAGTATCGCCATGTCCGTCGGTCCGTCCGCGGCTTTGGTCAGAGACTATCAGTGCTAGAAAGCTGTAATTTTGCACAGATATAAGTATGTTGCAACTATGTCGACAAAGTTCGAAATTTGCACTTTAGCGTTAGGAAGAAGGTAAGCGATCTTGACGTGTCTTTTTATTGAAAAACGTTCTTCTAAAAAAAAAACGAAGTACCTATATTCACGCCATATTGTCGACTCACCTAAAGTTTTCACATAAGTATCGACAATCCAGGACATTTCTCTTCCGGATGTGTTCATGTCTGGCGCAGGCACGTCTATACCCGCTCCTGGAAAATATAAAGGTTATTGCAAATAGGTTAATGCATCTAATTACCTAATCTAACCTAAAAAATCTAATTAATCCATCAGTTACAAGAAAATATTAGACACGCATTTTTTTTGGTCAAACAAGAGATGATGAAGAGTATCCTGTTAAAGCTCAGCATGAGGGGCCACTCCGCACCAACCTACAGTCTAAAAATGGTGGGCTGATTTAGCGACTCTTAGCTCCATCTAGTGAGCAAATATAGAAACTCCAAACCCCACATCGCACCATCGAAGTTTCTCAACTCGGGCGCATATATGAAACTTCCGACGCTCTCCCTTCGGTCTTCGGTCTCCAGGCGTACCATCTGTCTGAAGAGAGATCTCTACTCTACTGTGATCGTGACACGCGACTACATTTTACGCTATACCTACGGGAATATTCACGAAAAAGTACCTTTTCTTTTTTTTAATTTTGGAAAAAATATGATTTTTCCTACTCAGAATCAAGAGCACAATCGATTCAGATAGTTTAAAAAAATGTCCCAAAAAAATAAATGTCAGTTTTGTGTTTTTTCATACATTCAGTATGGGCGTCACAAAACTGACTTAGAAAATTTTGTGGGGGGAGCTCCAATAGAGAGATCTCTCTCCAGGCAGGTGTTATGCCTGGGGACCGAAGTCCGAAGGAAGAGCGTCGGAACTTGTATATATACGACCGCGTTGAGAAACGTCGATAGCGCGATGTAGAACATGGTCGGAGTTTCTATTGTTGTTCACTAGATGGCGCTAGGAGTCGCTACAATTTGTATGAAAAAATTAAACCTATTTTGAAAGGCAACTGTACTCTTTTTTTTAAAACGCCTAACTATACTCGACACTTTATATTCTACAGTGCAGTGCCGTGTACAAACCTATGTAGTTTTTCTTGGCCAGCTCCAGCGTATAACGGCGAGTTATCCTCTGCAACTCCGCTACGGTATACTTCTTAGGGTTTATGCAAACTCCTGAAACACTTCTTTAATTTTAACACGTTAATTATATCTATAATCATCATCATCATCTTGGCCTATAAATGTCTCACTGCGGGGCACATGCCTCTCTGAATCGGCTTCGGGCGTAGTTCCCACGGAGGGCCAGTGCTGATTGGGAACTTCACACACACTATAAAATTTATTCGCCGATGTGTGAAGGTTTCCTCGCGATGTTTTCCTTGACCGTAAAGCACGTAGTAACTTTCAAATGTTCGCACATAAATTCCAGTTTCATTTCGACTGCTGGATTTCATGGTTTGCGGCGGTAAAACCTACAGTTAGACACTATAACTTAGGGCCTGTTTCGCCACTTGCCGTCTAACTTTAAGTGTCAGATAAAAGTAATGCCGTCTTTGTTTATTCAGACAAAACAAACAGAGACGGCAACACTGATATCCGTCACTTAAAGTTAGTCTACAAATACTGAAAATTACTTACCGCCCTTGGCTCCTCCGAAGGGGATGTTCGAGCAAGCACACTTGTAAGTCATGAGGGCGGCCAAAGCTTTGACCTCCTCCAAGTTAACATCGTCTGCGAACCGGATGCCTGGAATTTAAGCGGAAAAAAAACACTGTACCTTTTATTATTGAGTGGCAGGGTTTCGCCATGTCTGTCTGTCTGTCTGTCTCTGCGGCTTTGCTCAGGGACTATCGATGCTAGAAAGCTGTACTTTTGCACGAATATATATGTAAACTATACCGATGAAATGGTACAATAAAAAAATAAAAACTTTTTTCTCATCCAATCTTGTAGCTGCACGTTGGATGGGTCTTTTAAATTTGGGTTGCTAAAACGATTTTTCGATTCAGTGATTTGTTTGCAAAATATTCAACTTTAAAGTGCAAATTTTCATTAAAATCGAGTGTCCCGTCCCCCTCCTCTAAAATCTAACTAAACCGGTGGGTGGGAAAATTTGAAATATTCAGGATGGTAGTAATACCTAAACTTGGAATATTCCGTACAAAATACGAAATCCTTAGAAAAATATTACTTAATTTTTCGTAATGGCTACGGAACCCTATTTTGGGCGTGTCCGACACGCTCTTGGCCGTTTTATTATTATGATAGGGGGGTCACCTGATGAAGGAGCAGGCGGGTAACCTGATGGACAGCAATCACCGCCGCCCATGGACATCCATAACATAAGCTGAGTACCAACCAAGAAATTATCTGATCACCATTGCATTGCATCTAGTACCAACCTCCTTTGCAAGGCAGCCGATGCACGCTGTGCTGCGAGCGGTATCCGTTGATGATTTCATAGTCGCCATTCTTACGCTGCAGGGGAAACTCGAACTGCAGCGAGCTGTTGCACGAGCCCATCACCTGGAAAGTTGCTTTGATACTTTACTGAATCACACTTTACGGAGCTCCATATAAATCCTACTAAAATTATAAATGCGTGAGTTTGTGAGTGATTGAATAGGTATGTTTGTTAATCCTTCACGCTGAAACGGCTGGACGGATAGAACATACTTAGGCTACATTTTATTCCGATATTCCCACGGGATAGGGATAAAATCTCGAAACAACAACCGCTGGCTTAGTCATGAAATTAGACATGATTGTTTTCAATGTAACGTCAATGAAAACCACAATTTAACTTTCGGGAACTCCCATGGGAATTATTAAAAATCCCAAAATTTCAATTCAGCTGCTTTATCTAATGATTTACGTGTGCGAAGCCGCGGGTAAACGCTAGTATTATTAATGCGAAAGTTTGTGAGTGATTGAATAGGTACGTTTGTTAGTCTTTCACGCTGAAACGGCTGGACGGATTTGGATGAAATTTGGTATGTAGATAGCAGGTCATCTGGAATAAAACATAGGCTACTTTTTATTCCGATATTCCCACGGGATAGGGATAAAATCACGAAACAACAATCGCTGGGCTTCGAGTCATGAAATTTGACATGGTTATTTTTAATATAACGTCAATTAGTGATTTTGTTATGTTTCTATCTATGTAATGAAAACCACGGTTTAATTTCCAGGATTCCCACGGGAATTTTAAAAGTCCCAAAATTTCAATTCAGTTGGTGGATCTAATGATTTACGTGTGCGAAACCTCGGGTAAACAATAGTGAACTTTAAGGCCCAACGCTAGCTGACACGGCTACGTACGTACGTATTTGGTGTTTTATTTCCAATCTACCCTACGCCGCCACTGGTAGGTGGCTATCTATAGGTAACTTACCTTCAATATCCCGGCAACCCTCTGCATCCTCTTCTTATCACTCAAATGCGTATGTTTCTTCAGATATTCTATCAGAGAAGGCTCGACGACCTTCACCGCGTGATGATAGAAGTACTCCACCATTTTAAAAAAGCTGGGATCAGGATCAGTGGCTATTGGAATCAAGTTACAAGGGATCTCATAATGCCTTACGCTTATCATATTGCATTTAAACGAGCGTCTGCGAGCAATTTTGGTTAAAGACATTTTATAGTATACTATTACTATTTAAATATAAAATTATTTTAAAATAAATGATTATTACAAAACAACAAAAATATTTTCTTGATTGACGTTGTCGTTTTGAAACGTGTTGGCTGCCGTGCTGCCGTAGCGCCACGAGTTAGCAGCGGAAAAAACCATAGTTAAAAAAAATTGAAAGAAGGTTCATCACACTTATTTTACGTAAAGGTATAATGAGACTTCATTGAAATTATTACTTAAGGCGCGTTTCTATTAGAGATGTGCCAGGAATATATTTTCATCATCAACATCTAGGTATAGTGGTCAGCTTGTCGGGCGTGAAAACAAAATTTACATTTAAATCTTATTTAATACATATATCGAGCATGCCACAGTGTTGCGTAGTCTTGTTTTGTTCGGATAAAGGGAGGACAAAGGTTTCCGAAAGACAAAACTGTTTCAAAACATAGACATCAGTACTTATACTCTTTGATAGACATTCACTGCCCCGTAACGCATATTTGCCATAATTAATTTCAGGTATTGAAAAATATTCACAAAATTATAAATAAACCCGCGTAGCTCACTCAAAAACAGTGACATTTCACTTTTCGGAAACCTCCCGCTACACTAGCGCCTCTAGCGGCGAATTCATACGCGATAGCCCTCATTAAAGAGGACGTAGTTACTCACCCGTATAATGGACAAAAAATATTAACAAAAAACACATTGCTCAAATAATTTATTTTCCAAGTTCAACATTACTTATCAAGCCTGCAGATAGGGTTGTTGTAGACCATCTGAAGGTCGACCCTTGGTCCCACCAAGTCCCGAATGTTGTTGAGTCCGTATTTGATCATGGTGGGCCGCTCCAGGGACAGCCCCCACGCTATGACGTTCACGTCTTCCGGCAGACCCATGGGCAGCAGCATTTCTGGGCGGAATACTCCAGAGTTGCCGATCTCGATCCATTTTCCTAGGCCTGGAAAGGGAAATAAGTGTCAAAGTTTAAACATCTTTATTTGACAAAGTTTTAATATGACGCAAAGCTCTGCGCAGGAGGCGACACTAGCACAAACCGTAAACAAACCGCTATGACGTCAGATCTCTTTTACTCTGTGCCCATGACGGATCATGCATGACCTACGACGCATGACATATCGTCACTACTTTGAAAAAATCTCGTATCTAAAATCAATATGTCAACAAAATTGAACCTTGATGTAATGTCTATAAAGTTCACTCAGAAAAAATATCTATTTTGAGCTGCGAGTTTATTTAAAAGTAGTGACGATATTTATTGTGTACCAAATAACGTGATATTTGCATTAGATCGATAGTAACTAATCCATAGTAATACTAATATTATAAATACGAAAGTATGTGTTTGTATGTTTGTCAGTCTTTCACGTCGAAACGGAGCGACGGATCGACGTGATTTTTGGCATAGAGAAAGTTTATGGGCCAGAGAGTGACAGGCAATTTTATAACAGCGCGCGATAACCGAATTCTACGCGGACGAAGCCGCGGGCAAAAGCTAGTAGAGCTATATTTTCAAAAAAATATTTAAATAATATAGTTATTATGGGATCCTACGGACATTTAAAAGGCATTTAAGACATTCAAAAAACTGTTTACGGTTCGTGCTAGTGCTGCATTCTGACGGCAGGACATTGCAGTAATATTCCCTATTTAGGCTATAAAAAGCACTTATGAATGTCTTCGTCGATGTTACTATCGACATGGGAATATGTCGATATTTATATCGGTATATTCCTATGCCTATTTTTTTTTTTGCTATGTCTGGTAACATTTTCAGCTGTCAATCTTGTTCGCCTAATTCTGAACTCGAGTATCGTAGATACATAGTAGACTATATATATCAAGTTTACCTTCATGGAACGCAAAGATCTCCATACTGGGTTCAGTATAAGGGTTATAGGCGGGCTTGAACTGCAGCCGGCGGAACCCTAGCCGCTGGAAGAAGGCGTCCAACACGCCGATCAGGTCCGCGAGCCCCAGCCCGCGCTCCGCCATCACGCCCTCGACCTGGTGGAACTCTGCCAAGTGCGTCGCGTCCAGCGTCTCGTTACGGAACACCTGGAATCAAGTAAACCACATCATTAAATAATTAAAACTGGCCAAGAGTATCTCGGACCATGCTCAGTGAGGTTAAAGAAATAAGACGTCAAAAAGTATACCAGCAAAAGAACGTATCTCCACTTCCGTCCTTTTGTTGAGAAGCACAGTTTTGTCGGCAATAACTATATTTGCAATTAAAAAAGGGTAAACAATCTTGACGATTGTTTTTATTGAATAATTTTTAGAAAAAAACTATTATGTACTTATAATACCAAAACTATGTAAATGATCATTATTGTCCTTGCTACATATGTTACATATTTGCTGTGTGTGACTTATTTTTCAAAAGTGTTTTTCAAAATAGAGACACGTCAAGATCGATTACCTCCTTTCTAATGCTAAAAAAAACGAAGTATATGCTATTTATTATAATTTCGCAAACTCAGTCGCGCGCGACTGCGAAAAATTAAGATTATTGCTTCATTCCCTGATATCCCTCTGAGCAACTGCTAGTAGAAAAATGTCACCTTGTCGATGCTGAAATACTTCTGCGGGGTGAACTCCTCCTGCTGCGCCAGCTTGTACAGCATGCGCGCGCTGACGGCCGTGGTGTGCGTCCGGAGGAGATTCTTCTGCGCTTCCTCGATCTTCCAGTCGTAGCGGTATCCCTGGAAGAAGATCAGGATAACAGCATGCTAGTTTAAAAACCTAATGGGCTTATCTACATGGCGGTATATGGACGACATCACGCCGCCGGCGGGCGCGGGTCGGGCGCATCGTCACAAATAGAAGAAAATAATTGAATGAAGTCGACAAATATCCTTTATAAATAAATAATTATATTAGTTATTTACAATTACACAAAAGTTAAAACAGCAAGCATTCAATGGTGCGTGTGAAGTTCCCGATCCGCATTGGGCCCGCGTGGGAACTAAGGCCCAAGCCCTCTCAATATGAGGAGGCCTCTGCCCAGCAGTGGGCCGTATATGGGCTGAAATGCTGAAAAACAGCAAGAGTTACTTAATTACTTTCAAAAACTATTACATAAACCAACCTGTGACCCATAGCCACCTTCGCTGTGAACCTTCTTAACCTTCTCCAAATATTCCATAGGGAACTCCGTACTCTTCTCCGGGGAGAGTATGAAGAATGTATCATGAGCATCTCTGGCAGGATGCTGCTGCGGTTGGAACAAAGCATCGAAGTTCCAGAAGGAACTCTCTACGTAATTGTTTGTTGGCATCTCGGAGAAGCCCATCTCTAGAAAGATCTCACGGAACTCCGAACGGACTTTCAGAAGTGGGTGGAGATGCCCGCATTCCGGAGGTTGACCTGGAAGTTTGTAATTGGTGTTTTAGGCCAAGATTAGATTAGATTAGATTAGATTATTTATTCATTCAGTATAAAATTACATCATAGTTTGTAAATGTCAAAGTTACGAGAATACAGGCTTACAGGGTTTAGCTAACAGTTTAGAAGATTTATGATATACAAGGTTATGTAAAAAAAAAAAACAAATTTACCTGCACACAGGACCGAAAATACAAACTGAGACATGGATGCACAGAAAAACCAGAAAAAGAGACCAGCACTGGGAACGAACCCAGGTCCTCAGCAATCCGTGCTGCGTGCTATAACCCCTACATCACCGCTGGACAGGAATCTAGACACGAATTTTTCCTATGCATACATATCTCAGGCTGCTTATTTCTACTATGCTACTTAAGCTGCACACAGGATTTAATTTGAATAATAACAATTAGGATTAATAAAATATTCCTTCACCATCCATACTAATACTAATATTATAAATGCGAAAGTGTGTGTTTGTCCATGTTTCACGTTGAAAGGAGCGACGGATCCACGTGATTTTTGGCTTAAAGATAGTTTATGGGCTAGAAAGTGACATAGGCTACTTTTTACCCTGGAAAAATGCACAGTTCCAGAGGGAACAGCGTAAAATAAACGAATTCCACGCAGGCGAAGCCGTGGGCAAAACCTAGTAAATAAATAAATTAAAGAAGAATTGAAGGTAGTTTTAAGTGACGGTTTTCAAAGATTGTAAAATATTTGTGGGAGAAATAATTGAGAAAAATAAAATTAGTATGGTTTGTTAGTCTTAACATTTTAATGTAATGGGTGTGTTGCTCTAAGGATGAACTTTGGTTGAGTTTTGAACGCGTCAGCATAGTGTGGTGGTGGTGATAGTTGGGTTGTGTGCTGTGTGTGTGTTTACCTAAGGCATCAAAGTTGTAAGGCTTGAACTCCAATTCCTTCCACAAGCCAGTTAGCAACATTTCACTTGTCAGGTCCGTCTCTAACTTCTTAATGCTGGTAGCAAACTGCGGTCCTTTTGATAACAAGAAACTTTTGATCGTAATCTCCTGAAGCAACTTCCGTTTTTTATAATCATTTCGGACATTATCAGGTAAATTGTCTATTCCTTTTTTGATTTCATTTAAATGGTCTTGCACTGTGTCTGTGATAGAATCGACTTTTCGTTTGACTAATGGTGCTCCTCCAGACTTGTCTATGGATATCCAACCGGATGACATTGCTTTACTGAAGCCCACCTTTGCGTTTGGTATTATCTGAAAATGGGAAAATAATATTTTTGAATAATAATGTTAAGACATTCACAAATGCTATTGTAGTGCCAACGGTACACGGTACACTACACCCTGAAATTCAGTAAAAAGCTGCAAATGGTGTTAAAAGCATGAAAATCGGAACGATTAATCTTTAGGCTATACAAATCAATTTGACCCGTAGCACGAAAAAAAAAAAAAACGAGGAGTTATGACGTCATCTTTTTTTTAATGGAAAAAATGTACTGAAACCTATTGTGTGTGGTATATAATGAAAGGGCTAACTAAGCTGATTCCAAAAATATATCACAACATTATATGGGTAAAGACAAAAAGTTGCACACCATTAAAGCTGCGTTAGCAGGTAGTTATAATTTTAACTTTTTCCATTGTGACACAAAAGTTATCCATACACATGTATGATTAATTTTAGTGTCACAATGTAAAAAGTTAATGGAAATTATAACAACGTGCTATGCTAACGCAGCTTTAACGGTGTGAAACTTTTTGGTCTTCCTTCACCCATATTTCAGTCACTTGTTTTAAATTAAAATAAAAATAATTTTCAAAACAATGCTTGGTATAAGTTTGGGCTCCTCCAGATATAATATGGTTGAATCATTATTTGTTAAATTACCTAAAATGATATGTATATTATTGTATCTATATTTAGTTTTTTTTTTTTAATAATTTGCCACTCCCTGACCGCTTCCCATTCTTGCTCGCTCGGCGGCCGGCGGCGCACTCAGTCACTCACATGCTAAATGTAAATATTTTCAAAATTACTTTATAAAAAAGTTGCCAAATGTAAAGCAACCAAACCAAAGTTAGTACAATCGTCGTAAATGTAAGGCTCGTACTACAAATGAAAAGCTTCATGTGCTCTCAACTTTACCAACAATTCATACTTATCTCATTCTCTATATCAACTTGCCCCCCCTGGGCCATCGGCTGGCGACGCCCTTGCAGTTAAAATATGTTTATCTGTTGTCTAGCACCCCTATTACAAGCTTTGCTTAATTTAGGACTAGATCAATTTGTTGTTTAATGTGTTTTTTTTTTTATTTGACTGGATGGTAAACGAGCAAGTGGGTCACCTGATGGTAATAGATTACCACCGCCCATAGACACCTGCAACACCAATGGGATTGCAGATGCGTTGCCAACCTAGAGGCCTAAGATGGGATACCTCAAGTGCCAGTAGTGATATTTTAATTTTTATTCCTATACTGTTATACTTTGATATAATGCATTTGCATCAGCACTAGAAGCAAGATTAGTCTTATTTAAAGCTCTATGATTGATGAGGACATGTTTACTAATAAGAAATACTTCTAAGTTCATTTCTATTGCCAAAAAATAATTTAGTTCACTCATATACATTTAATATACAATAAGCATAAGCATGTCTACCAAAACAAGTTGTTATCAAAAACGTACACTCGAGAATCCTTATCAATTTCGAAAGTAGGTAACCAAAACCATTTTATCTTATACCTTCATTAACTCTGCTTGTGCTATTCCGTTTTCCGGCACACCTCTGTATAGAACAGCTTCATGGCTCCCTTTTTCAGCCACAAGCAGCCCTTCTTCAGTCAGGTCCCATTTCGTACTCTTCGCAGTCTCAGACACCACCATCTCCAATGCCTCAAGACTTTTCACTGCTCCCACAATTTTTTGGTGATCCTCACCGAACTCGCTAGCTAACTTTAGAGTGTCCACTTTATCACTCTTCTCTAGATAATGCAAAATCCTTTCGTTTAATTCCATTTTGTGTTATATATAGGAGTTTTAGGTTACGATACAAGAAACGAAACTACTCCGGTCAGCCACGGCGAACCAAACCAACTTTCATGTGTCAATGTCAAAATTTTCAACAGCTGTCGGTTGTCAAAGAGGTAGGGATGTGCTAAGAATTTACTTTTATCGGTTTGATAAAAAATCGGTTAAGGCTGTCAAACTCGTTACAAGTAATGATAAAATAGTGAAGTGATCATTCAAAGCAGCAATAAAAAAAAGAAAATTGAGGAAAATAAAATAATTCATTCCCAATCGTAATATGTGATAAAAAAAGACATCGTCATTATTTAATTCTATCTCGAAACTCCTTCACTTTTCTTTCTAATTAACTAATTTTATGTATATAAACTGCTATTGATAATTTGTGCATGTGCTGATTGGCTCATTATTTAAAATTTATTATTTCATATTTTACATTGTACGTCCGAGAAGGACAAACTGTTGAGACTTATTTCAAGCTACCAACATTGTAAAAACACAGTTATACAATAATGCTTATTTCTATTTTATCCAAGCATTCAGAAACATTTGCAAATTTGAGCATTTCTTGCTCTAATTTGAAATCCAAAAAAATCAAATAGGTTTAACAAGTATCATATTTATTTATATTGAATCCATTAATTCACAGGGATATCAATGTACATACAGTGGTTAGCCTGGATCTAGCCTAGTTTTGGTTTATGCTGGATCTAGGCGACATAAAATTACTTTTTGTGCTCTAGTGCGGAAAGTAAAATTTTCGTCCAAGACCAAGGCAATCAGGTGTAAACAGCCACAAAAAAAGAAGTTTCTGCATATATATTTTAATTATTATAAAACTGAAAAACAATCGAATCAATAAAACTAAGAATTCATAATTATATTAGTAATGCGTGAACAATAAAAGGTACATAGTAGGTGAACAATTGTTTCCACTGTTACTATTTCGTTTCCTCGCCATCAAAGTGAAAATCAGATTAGAAAACTCGAGCATTAAACCCATTTTCCCCTCGACGTGTCTATCGAGCTTCGCCGTACCGGCTCGGGTGGCTATATGAACGTCTTGGGTAAAATGGCTCGTTTTATGCTCTTGTTATACAATCTGCTATTGTTTACTTATGTACAGATAAACTTTATGTTTTTAGACCTTTGAAACGAACAAATAAGCAATGGACTCACTTTTATTTTATCATCATTATCGGGCTTGAGCCGTAGTTCTCACGCGGGTCCAGTGTGGTTTGCGAACTTCACACAAACCATTGAAGGATTTTATACAATTTTTATTTTTTTATTTTAGCGATACATTCAATATTGGCACAAATAAATGAACTTGTACTACAAAATCTGGAATAGTAATTTGAACCTTATTTAAACCTCTATTTCATAACACCGCTACGCTACAGAACTATAATAAATTAAGGTCTTCTTAAATTGTTATTCAACATAGCCATCCCTGGACATCCCCCAAGCTTCTTATTTGACCGTTGCGCTGCCTATAACAAAAAAAATTAAGGCACTGTATTGATACATTTACAATATTCGGTCTGAATAATTGGAAGATAAGGAAGAACGAAAGAAGCGAAAACCTAGCAGTAGGAAAAAGCTTACGACGGGGCTCTTAAATTAAGGACATTAAACATCAAAAGAAAGAAAAAAAAAGATTGAAAAAAAGTCGACTCAGAAATAATCACTTTCATTTATGTTCTGGTTGACTTAATTTGAATTATGTACTAGTTTTTGCCCACGGCTCCGCCCGCGTGGTATTCGGTTATCGTGCGCTGTTGCCTCAGAACCTGTGCATTTTTCCGGAATAAAAAGTAGCCTATGTCACTCTCGGGCCCATAAACTATCTCTATGCCAAAAATCACATCGATCCGTCGCTCCGTTACGACGTGAAAGACGGACAAACACACATGCAAACACACTTTCGAATTTATAATATTATAGTATAGTATGGATTGAACCAACTGAATCGTGACCCACTGTGGAACCTTTTCGTAGAAAGAGTCATGCTGACTGACATCGCATTGTTTGACAAGGGAATTAATTATGAAACTTACTGTGAGAACGTTCTACGGTGGATTGGGAATCAAATGGTTCGATTGTATATACTGTAACTATCTGCATTACCCTGAACATCAATTATCACATGCATAAGTGCGTCTTAACTAATAAGTACATCAGTAAATATTACGTTAGGATCGTTAAAACACAAAATAAATACAGACTTACTCTTTAGATGCTACTCTACGAAATTCAAACTTGCTTCGAAAGAACTGCACGATGTCTATTAAACTAACTAATTTCTTCATTTTAGACGGTCGTCTCAACAGTTGCACAAGTGGACTTTGAGGCTTCATGGTTCGAACTAATACGCGAGTGCTATAAAATGACGTGATGTAAACTATTACTTTGTTTACTTTGATATTTTATCAGCTTATTTACCTCGTCAACACAATCGTCTGGAAGTAAAGATAAGAAAAAATGCATCGATTTGTGGAAAAAAACAGACCAACAGCGTGTCAGGTCACGCGCATTATAGGTTCCTGTAATGTTGTCACAGATGTTGGTGAGTTATAAAATCAATAAATCAGACAGATCAGACACACCCTAATTAAACCCTAATTAAATATTAAATAATTAAGGTGTCCTATGTTAAAATATTAAGTATATTTGTTTTATGCACTTATTTGTTTTATATTATATTTAAGTAATGAATTAATTATTTATAAGACTGCGGAAGTCTAAAAAGAAACCGCTGATTAATTTTTAAGATTGGATTTTGTACGGTTTTACGGTTTTTTTTTGCTTATGAGCGACGTATTGTCCGGGTGAGCGGTTAGTTCCAATGGAGTGCTGATAGTTTCTCGATGAGGGCTAGAAGCGTAGATGTCGCTATTGTCGCTGCTTAAGTGACTAAATAAGTTACAAACAAGCTGAGATTTTGTGGTGCATAGAAGAAATTTGTGTCTGTGCTCCTGTCCAGTGGTGGTGTAGCGGTATAGCGCTGAATGCTGAGGACTTGGGTTCGATTCCCAGCGCTGGTCTCTCTACGGGATTTTACGGGATGACCGTAAAAGTAACAAAATTTGGAGTTGAAATAAAAAAATACAAAAGACTCAAAAAACAATTTAAAAAAAATAGGTAACAAGAGTCAGCAACGCTGCTCTTTGAACTCGAAAATCGAAGTTCATGTCGTATCGTCCCTCTCGCTCTCTTATGAAATACTACAAAGTGTCAGAGGGACCGAAGGACACGAACTTCGAGATTCGAATTTCGTAGTAGCCCTGCTGGGCCTGTGTGGGAGCTACAACTCCAGCCGTCTCACCAGGGCTACTCCGAAACTCGAAACTCGAAGTTCGTGTCGTGCGGTCCTTCTCGCTCTCGTATTAAATAGTGTAAGTCTCAGAGGGACCGCACGACACGAACTTCGAGTTTCGAGTTTCTAGCCCAGCAGAATACGGCCTGTGCAAATTTGGGACCCCCTGTAGAACTGGCTGGGGGGCTACTACGAAATTTGAAAATCGAAGGTCATATCGTACCGTCCCTCTCACTCTCGTATTGAATTTATGACAAATACTTCGCCCAACTGCAAAACAGTTTGTTGGCGAATACTACACTCCATTTTTATCCATTTTTAACATTTTGTAGTGCCATCTATAGCTGTTTTTTAGTATTAAATATAGCTTGTTACTTTTAACTAAGTTACTTTTGTAATAATTTAACTTTATAACTTGTTCCATTGAAAATAATAACCACTAATGTAAAAACAGATGCCCACTTTGGAAGAGCGGTGCCTCTTAGCACAGGTATCACGTATACTTAAAAAGAAGCACCAACCTAATGTTACAATGTATTTTTAGCAAACGATTTTAATTTTAATTTTATTATTATACCTATTAAGTATCTACTTATATTGTAATAAATAATAATAACAATAATTGAACGCACGTAGGATTTTTTTTTTTTTTTTTTTTTTATAAAACCAGGGGGCAAACGAGCAGACGGGTCACCTGATGGAGAGCGATCACCGTCGCTTATGGACACCCGCAACACGAGGGGAATCACAGGTGCGTTGCCGACCCTTTAAGGAATTGATAGGCTCGTTTTTTAAAGAACCCTAAGTTGTAACGCGCCGGGATGTTGCCGCTGTAAGCTGATTCCAGATCTTCGTCGTGCGAGGAAAGAAGTTTCGCTTAAAACGCACGGTACTAGACTGCCAATCATCAAGATGGTGAGGATGGAAAGACAGATGGTTCCTCGAAGTGCGGTAGTGGAATTTAGCCGCAGGCAGCAATTCGAAAAGTTCGTCAGAACACTCCCCATGGTACCTTTGTACCGTTGTGTTTGTTGTCAACGGGACGGATAGATACGAAGTTCAATTTTTTTAATTTCGTAGTAAAAGTCCTGGCCCTATACGATGAAGTGCAAAACTCGAACTTCGTATGTTACCGTTCTGCTGACGCTACGTCATTTAATACGCGAGTGAAAGGGACGGTGCGATACGAACTTCGATTTGCAAGTTTCGTAGTAGCCCATCTGATTCCTCCAGGGCGCTCCACACAGATTACTAATTTGTAGCTAGGCGCTCCAGTTCCTTCACGTATACCATGATTTATAACAATACTAGCGTTTACCCGCGGCTTCGCACGCGTAAATCATTAGATATATTAAATTCTCGTGGGAATTCCCTAAAATTACACCGTGATTTTCATTGTTGTTATATTATAAAACAAACATGCCAAATTTCATGACTCTAAAAACAGCGGCTGTTATGTCGAGATTTTATCCCTATCCCGTGAGAATATTGGGATAAAAAGTATCCTATGTTTTAATCCAGGATATAAACTAGCTTTTTGCTAAATTTCATCCAAATCCGTTAAGCTGTTTCAGCGTGAAGAAGTAACAAACATACTTACTCATTCACTCAAAAACATTCACATTTATAATATTAGTAGGATTAAGATTCTACGTACGAGTGAGTCTTCCATTGTATGTTTTAAGTAGTGCACTCATAATGAAGAAGGAAAATGTTCGTAGGTATAGTCAAAAATAAATAATTATTATTTTAGTCAACGAACAGTGAAAAATACTTGTAACGGTTTTAATCGGTTTACAACACTACGACATCTTTGGTGTTGCCAATATGTTTCAAAGTCAAAGTCAAAATATCTTTAATCTTTATTCAATTTAGGCTATTTTATTATGTTTCTTTTTTTATATTCTGTTAAAAATAAAAGTTCAAATATTGAGTAAAAAAAAAATTGAGCTATAACAAAACAAGCACTTATGAATGTCAAAAAAAATACCACCGGTTCGGAAAAGCCTCTGCAGGGCTACTCCGGAACTCGAAACTCGAAGTTCGTGTCGTGCGGTCCCTCTGACACTTATACTATTTAAACGAGAGCGAGAGGGACCGCACGACACGAACTTCGAGTTTCGAGTTTCGGAGTAGCCCTGCAGTTGAGGAGAATCCGGCAAGAAACTCAACGAGGTATATATTTTTATTACAGATTTACAATGTTTGTATTTTCTAGTAAACTAAACTTAAAATTTCAACTAATTTCTGGAAAGTTCTTACTTTCTAAAATATGGCAATAAAAAAGCTAGAAGAAGATAACCGATTTAATTATTCGCTATCTCGGTCTCAGGCCCGAAACGGTATATTTGTGCATATGCAATAGTTGCTATTGTTAGATGTCATAGAGACTATTTTTGAAGATTTATCACATCTGTACTACGTTCCTTTCAATTTCAAACTGACAATCATTTTCATTCTGACCGGCATATTTTGATTACTTATCTTGCTGCGTAGTCGTTGAGTTCGCCGGTAGTGGATAAAATTTGGTTCAATTATTAGTGATTATTATAGTTTGTTCGATATAATTTCAAGGTAATGTATTTCTTATTATTCAAAATTTTACTCACATGTAATTTTATTCTTATTTATCGTGTTATCAATTTGTTATTATCGGGTATCGTAAACTTTATTTCTGTTTTTTTATCGACGAAGCTTGCTTACAAAGTAGTCTATAAAAGTTCAAGGTAGTTCTAAGAGCTACTATTGCAATATTTCTGGTACTAAAATATTGTTTCAATCAGTAGCGAAATATGTAGTTCATATGCATGACCATCATAAATATTACACCCTTATATTTATAATATTACACCCCTGAATAAAATGGTTAGAAGTCTATTTTTAAATCTACCTACTGTAGGTTTATCGTCGTGGTCTTATTGTAAGTCAAAAATAATAAGCAAATATTATGAAAAATAAACATTATTTGTCTCTTATTTGTCGTCTAATAAAGTTCTTGAATTTGACCTTGAACATTTACTGCTGTGTATGTACCTATACTTGGTTTGTGTAGGTATTTCTAATGTGAACAAAACAAGGTCAATTGTCTTAAATATTGATATTCCCCCATTAAACTATCTAAACATTAACATTTCTGTATTGAATTGAAATACACTAGTCTAGTTTATATTAGGTACAATGATAGATAAGTAAAACATTTAAAATCCTTGAATGTACCAAATTTAGCCGCCAAAGTTTAGTATTATAGTTTGCATTGCATTTGCAGTTAATTTAGTTATTTACCTAAACGTTTAAAGTATAGATAGCTGAACATCTGGAATAACACATTAGGCTACTTTCTACCCCGATATACCTATGAAATCGGAATAAAATTCCATGAGCTGGTAGTACTTACAGACAATTTGGTGCAGGTGTTAAGTAGCGTTTCCACCAGAGATGTGCGAGGATGTGTTGCAAGGAATATGTTTTTCATTAACTAATAGAAACACTTCATTTACCTCGCCTAGCTCTGCTCAGTTGTTTCCACCAGAGATGTGAGATGTGAGATGTGCTGTGCGAGAATGTGTAAACAAATAATAAATAAATAAATATCATGGGACACTTAATACCAATTGACCTAGTCCCAAACTAAGCAAAGCTTGTACTGGGGATACTATGAAACAGATAAAAATACTTATATAGATAAATACATATGTCTTAAATACATATTAAACATCCGATTCTATTGTTTATTTATCTCCATAAGCATAATAATGTAAAATAATAATAATAATTATTATATTAAATATAATGACCCGGATAACTCACGTCTTAAATCGAGTTTAGCTCGACATGTTTCGGGCTAATCCCTTCGTCTTCGGAGCAACGCGACTCAGCGGCTGCTGCAACACGCGCACTCGACATGTTTCGGGCTAAACTCGATTTAAGACGTGAGTTATCCGGGTCATTATATTTAATATGAGTGAGTCTCACGGTAGTTTCATGTTCAATAATTATTATAAATAAATATTAAACCTATAACCTACTTGATAATGATAATGCTAATATTATAAAGGGTAATCTGTAGGATAGGTTTCTTTAAAGAGATCACTCTTAAGCGATAAGACCACTGGCTGCCTATTGCTTACCTTGTAATTTTCTTTCTATGTACCTGTTTTCTGTATTACTTACTATTTCTACCTAGCGTTAACCTAGAGGCCTAAGATGGGATACCTCAAGTGCCAGTAATTTCACCGGCTGTCTTACTCTCCACGCCAAAACACAACAGTGCAAGCACTGCTATTTCATGGCAGGATTAGCGAGCAAGATATGGGGTAGCAATCCGGGTGGACCTTGCATAAGGTCCTACCACCTGCAACACTATAATACCACGCGAAAACAACGTTAAACTTTGACAGCAAAAGACAGATGACATTTGAATTTAGTGTTACCAGTGCAAGAAGTTAGTTCTATTGATTTTCCGCAATATGGCGAGGTTTTATCATAATTCTGGTCAGCCTTTATAAATAAACGTATTTTGTTTTGCTTTTCTAACAATAGATGTCGCGCCTGGACGTGGTGATATTCGGAGCTACGGGCTTCACCGGAGCCAAGACTGTAGAGGAGATGGTCCGGATAGCCAAGAAGTACCCCGGGCTGGCGTGGGGCGTCGCCGGACGCTCGCAGTCCAAGCTGGAGGAGCTCATGGCTAGCTTGGGGAAGAAGACAGGTCAGTTCTAACCCTTAAGATCACTAATCATGTCGGAGCTTCTAGGCAATGCTAATTCTTGGGGCCCCCTTGAAGCCATTTGAAGATAATCAGCAAATTTCAACTTTATTCAAATTAACTGACAGCGTGCGTCGAAAGGCGAATTAGTTTGGGAAAAAACGCGCTTATGAAAATAAGATTCAGTCATCATCATCATCAACATATCAGCCATAGGACATCCACTGTTGGACTGTTGTCCTCCATAGAACTCCAGTTGCCTTGGTTGGAAGCCGGCCTTCATCCACCGTGAACCTGCGGCTTTAACCAGGTCATCCGTCTATCTCGTTGGACGTGCTACGCTGCGCTTGACACGCGGTCTCCATTCGAGAACTTTTCGGCACCAACGGCCATCTGTTCGCGGTGCTATATAGTAAAATATGGTCTGTTCGTCAACAATAAGTCATTATTTTCCTACAGACCATTAATCACTCGCTCTTGTCTTTAGTCCGGTTTTATGATATCATAATACTATTATAATGATATTATATCTGTAATCTGTAATGATTAGGTGTCTAAAGGTTACTTTTAGTACCGAAACTAATAATTGTAACAGAAACCGAAACTTTATTCGAGGGCTATGTTGATGTATATTTTTACCCGATTGGCCGAACTGCGTGGTAACACTCAAAGAGTTGGATTTCGATTCGGTTTTTTTTTATGTCAAAGCGAATATCCTTACGGTGCGTGGTTCTTAGCTAGGTAAATTCGATAAAAATCGGTTCAGCCATTTTCGAGATTTTAATTTTTGAAATGACAATGTAGGGGTATTTTCAACTTTTCCAAGTTGGTGTAGGTAGTGCCACCAGAGTTGAGGTCACGCACTCAAGAACATGTCATTGTCATGTAATGACAGCAGGATTTTGATATACCAGTATACCACGCGCCATATAAATCTGCCTAAAACTTCATTACTTAATACTCAGTTTTACGCATTTTTGAGATACATTTTTTATGTGACGTCTTTACGTTACTCCCGGATTGAGTTCGAATCGCTTAACGGTATAGTGCCTATTCAATTATTGGAATTATACCTTTATAGTTTTTGTGATACTAGTCGGGGCAATGAACTTTTAGGCAAAGTTATGCGGTGGAACGTATATGAACTCATTCATTTAATTTTTCATGTACAGTCACCAGCATTAATATCTGCCACAGCAGAGAGTTCAAAAATATGACACGTCCTTCCGGCCCTAAAAATAGAGTCGTATCAGATATTTATGCACGCTTGTTGTGTCAGATATAGGTGCTGGTGACTGTAGTTGTACTACCTATAAGGTACCTAATTTCCTTTTGAGATATGGACCCTAAAAATCTCTTGATGATAGGTATTTCTTTCTGTGGCTTGCGATAGACTGAAGCAAGAATGCAATGAGATAATTCGGATGTAAATACTTATATCGTGGGTGTATTTGCCTTTCGTATATAAAATATAAAATGGAGGAAGTTTTCCCGTTGCGCTCGTGTTTAATTTTAGAGCCGTCTGGAGAAGTAATAAGCTTAAAATAAATCTGTAACAGCCGGATCGACTTTGGTAGTTTATCGTCTGAACACCCATTTATTTTGTTAAGATAACGCCTTACGCATACGCCATTATTACACATAGTCTGCGACCCACTTGCGTCTGAACTCCAGAAGTTCCAGAATATACCAATTTAGAATGTAGAATACGAAAGCAGAATATCGACAAATCGCTACTTATCTGAATGCGGTATTTGACAACTCCTGAAATTGACATATATCTTAATCATCATCCCAGCCTATATACGTCCCACTGCTGGGCACAGGCCTCCTCTCAGAACAAGAGGACTTGGGCCATAGTTCCCACGCGGGCCCAGTGCGGATTGGGAACTTCACACACACCATTGAATTGCTTCGCAGGTGTGTGCAGGTTTCCTCACGATGTTTTCCTTCACCGCAAAGCTCGTGGTAAATTTCAAATGTAATTCCGCACATGAATTTCGAAAAACTCAGAGGTGCGAGCCGGGGTTTGAACCCACGACCCTCTGCTTGAGAGGCGATAGGTCAAACCACTAGGCCACCACGGCTTAATATTATTATAAAAATATAGATATACAGATAGTGTTTAGCGAAGAGAAAATTTAAATCGGTTGAAAATTGGATTTATAGTGATTTTTTGAAAAATCGATATACCTGTCTCTTTCTCAAACGCTTTTCTCTATGCAGCGAGTATGGCGGTACTGGCGTGTGACGTCACATGCCAGTATGTCTTTCTCTGTCTAATCTTGAATTTCAAACCTTTATAACTTTGTTATTTGTAAAGGTAGCTTAAAAATTGTTTTTCTATTCGATAACATGCATTGTGTAGTTTCAATTTATAAAACATATACAAAATAGTCAAATACCGTATTAGGACATATTTTTTTCTAAACTTACGTAATTCACGCCAACTTACGTAAGTTGAAAAACATTTTTTTTGTTTGGGTAGATATTGTGTTGTTTTCTGTGTGATTTGATAGTTTTAAGTGATAGGGTGATGGAAATTGTGTAACTAGGGTAATCCGTTTAGAAGTTATTAGGGATTTTCGATAGTGACAATTTTGACAAACGTAAAATTTCGTTTGTTTCTGTTCTGTAAACTTTTGTATTGTAATATTTGTCAGTTTTATTGTTTTGTTTTGTAGAATAAGTTTTTTTCTATTACGGGCTATAGGTACTGAAGGTTTGGTGTACACCCCCCCCCCTCCCCAGTCACCCCCTGCACTTTAATATTAACTGGCTTTTGCCCGCTGCTTAGCCTAGCCCGCGTGTAATTCGGTTATCGCGCGCTGTTCCCTCGGGAACTGTGAATTTTCCCGGGATAAAAAGTAGCCTATGTCACTCTCTGGCCCATAAACTATTTCTATGCCAAAAATCACGTCGATTCGTCGCTCCGTTTCGACGTGAAAGACGGACAAACATACAAACACACACACTTTCGCATTTATAATAGTAAATGACATTAAAATGAAAAAAATAATTAGTTATTATTAATTCATATTTTCATTCTTCCCGTTTCATTCTCAAAATAATTTACATGTATTTGCATTTTATTTATAAATTAAAAAAAATCAAACAACTAGATAAGAGTGCCACTACCACGATAGTTTTTTGTGCATAAGACATAGTTGACAACTTTAGAGCGACCGCCGAGCGTAGGTATGAAAAGTGAAGTACATACAGGAGATTGACTTCTGAACTATCTGTGTTTTGTGGTGTCGATATCTTTGCATACTATTTACCATAATAGTTTAATAGTCAAACACGAAACAAACCGTCGCTTACAATTCTTCCCTCCCACAGGGGAAGACCTCTCGGGCATCAAGATGATCGTAGCTGACGTCACAGACGAGCAGTCCATCAAGGACATGTGTCTCCAGGCCAGGGTGGTCGCTAACTGCGCCGGCCCGTACCGGATGTACGGCGAGCCCGTCGTCAAGGCGGCGGTCGAGGCGAAGACGCATGTCGTGGACGTCAGTGGGGAGTCACAGGTGAGGCACAAGCAAGTCTTCAAGTCCCTTTTTCCACAGTGGCGTAGCGTTTTAAAGGGGGGGGGGGGGGCACATTTAGGGGGCGGCAAAATACCATAAAAATTTAATGATATGTGTGAAGTTCCCAATCCGCACTGGGCCCGCGTGGGAACCACGGCCCAGTAGTTGGCATCTTTAATCTTATGTCATTAGCAATAGGGTGTCGTCTACTGGGCCTTGGCATTAGCTAGTCGAGCACTCGGACGTTTACCTTTCCCATGTTTAATTCAGGAAATAACGTCAGATTTTGACGAAGGTTTATCAAATGAAAATTAAATATTGAAATCAAGTGAATTTTCGTGAAAAAAGTGATTATGAGCCAATCAACTTTTTTACCGACAGTAATCTGTCCGCGAAATTATTCAAACAATTGCAGATTTTTGTAAGTAAACATATTTTTTCTGTAATTTAATACATGGTATACATGAATACATGCCATCCTACGTAAGTTTAAGCTACTAACCCTTAAATATCTTGTTGGAAGTACTATTTTTTGGTAACGCCAGAGACAATTTTGGTAACGCAGGAGCGCCCAAAGTGTCGGTAACTTAGTTGATTGGCCCTTATACGTCTAGTTAAAAGACGCGAATTACAGATGAATGTGTTATTGATGCGATCCACTGGGTGTTTATACAAGAATTTTGATAAAAACGGTTTGTTTACACTTTATATAAATTGGATTGATAAACCATAACCAACCGTTCGCCGTCGCGTGTCACGTATGCGCTTGGCATTTCTTTCCTGACACTTTCCGATTACGGTCATGGCATGATACGATGTAGTGGGCAGGGGTATGTATTATAAGACCGACAAATCATAATACCTACAGTTGAAATGTCGACGCATAACACATCGAAATTCAGAATACCGAATGTACAAAATACCGACAACCGATACACCGAAGGTCGAAATATCTATTTTTAAATGACCGAAAGTACAAAATCCCGAAAATGGGGTATGTATACCGAAAAATCATATTACCTACAGTCGAAATATCGATACTTAATAAATCGAAATTCAGAATACCGAAAGTACAAAATACCGAAAGCAAAAAAAAGTTTGATATGTGCGAGCGAGCGAAGCGAGCGAGCAAGACGGTTCGAGGCAAAAGCGACTTGGATAGGTTAGTTCAGAAGGCTAAGGCGGGAGCGAAGCGGAGCGTACTCCGCCTTAGCCTTCGATGTTAGGTTTTTTTTTTATAGCAGCCCGGATAATATTGCTTCACAAATGATCTTTGCTGTTGAATCTTATCCAACCTACTTTCTTAGTGGCAGTTAAGTATCTTGCCTGCTATAAAAAAAAACCTAACATCGAAGGCTAAGGCGGGAACTACGCTCCGCTCCGCTCCGCTCCGCTCCGCTTCGTTCCCGCCTTAGCCTTCTGAACCTAACCTATCCGAGTCGCTTCTGCTGCGAACCTTCGCTCGCTCGCACAAATCTTTTCCTGCTATATTTGTTTCGTCTTTGGTATAACGGCAGTTTCGGTATTTTGATTTTCGATATATTGATGGTCGATTATTTTACTTGTAGTGATTATCACTGTTCGGCATTATGAGTTTTCGACCTTTCGAGTGTAGGTATTTTGATCTTCGGGATTGTAGTCTTCGGGTTTTAGGCTGCCGGTCAAATGTACTTTCGGGATTTCAAACTTTCGGTCATATATCCATTCGACGTTTTAATATTCGGCCTTCCGTCCATAGGTCTTGTGAAATTCGGTCTTTCGTTTATCGGTATTATAATACATACCCAGTGGGCAGAGACCTTTACGTGTATACAAACCAACCAACTGTTTACACTGTTGCTGTAGCTGGCTCTCTAATAATTAACCTCTATTACCTTTATATTGTACCGATAAAGTCTTGCGCTCGCATGGCAACGACTCTCTTGCAATGCAAAGAAATCGTATGTGTATAGGCATAGTGTCGCGTATTACTCCAGCAGGCGACCGCGGGGGTGAAGGAGCTGCGGGGGGCGGCTGTCGGTTCGGAACTTGTCGTTTGTCGCACGAGCGCGGTAGACGCAATCATTTTGATTAATTTTAAGATTTTTGTAAATTCACCATATTAAACTCGTAATACAAGTACAAGAGTTTCTCTCAGCATCCACAAAACCAGGATAGCCCGCAAACATTGGTCTTCGAACCGTGCAACAAGTAAAAACCAGCGAGTAACTACGATTTAACTGTCCAGCTACCGTGGCGGTACCTACGTATTGCTACCGCGCAGTTAACTAATCGAAAAAACGAACTGATTTCATCGAGTCTACTGCGAAGAACAAATATCAAGTTCACCACATACGATTAAGTGAGCAAGAATAAAACAAGAAACATACCAGGAAGGATCCAAGGCCTAGGAGTACTAGAAATCCAGCTAAGTTTCCCATCCAATTCCATTCTTGCACTACACTTATATATATCACATATTACACACATTCACTTCATGAATCGTTATTACATTTAACCATATATTTACACTAAAAACTCACAATATCAAATCATAACATTATAACACAACAGGTTCTAATAGTTGTTTACTTCAACTATCGCATACCTAACGCAAGTGCCAGCGCTTAACAAGTAACGGTACAATAGGTGCTGCTAATTAGTTTGTGTTTGTCGTCAATACTAGTTGACTATAAAATAAATTTAACTAAAAAGTGTAATCACAAACCAAGAAAAAACTGAAAAGTAAAAAAAAAAAAAAACCTACAACAATTTAATTAAGCACTTAGTGCAGTGTTTAAGTATTTAACTAGCCTACAGTGCCTTAATTACTCGGTGTTGTTGTGTTTATTTGCTTCGAGCAGTCTAACCTACAAAAGTAAACACAACTAAGAAGGTAAGATATGTCTGAGGCAGACTTAAAAGATAATATCAGACGTCGGGGTACATGCAAGGCTCAATTGACTAATTTTAATACTTATTTGCGCGAATTGCCGGAAAAATTAACGGAACATCATAGATTTGAGCTCGAGCTGCGCATATCAAGGTTGGAATTAGTATTTAATGAGTTCCATGACGTTCAATTACAGATTGAATGTGCCCAGGAAGACCCTGACGAACAGTACAGCCAGCGGGATACCTTTGAAACAACGTATTATAGCAGTATTGCGCAGGCTCAACTACTTCTAAGTAGATCTCGCCCAGCGGTGGGCGCCGCGGCTAGCCCTGACAGAAAGTACGACACCGATCAGGGCGGTGTTAATGGCGAGGTAAGGCAGACAAAATTAAATATTAAGTTGCCCGAGATAAATCTAAACAAGTTCGATGGTACGTATAGCCAATGGTTGGAGTTTAGGGATATGTACGAATCAATGATCCACCGCGACTTAAACCTATCCGATATTACTAAATTTCACTACTTAAGATCATACTTGGACGGCAGCGCTGCCCTTGTTATAAAATCTATCGAATTCTGTGCGTCTAATTATAACGCTGCATGGGAGCTAGTGTGCGACAGATACAATAACAAACGTTTATTGATTTCTAATCACGTGAAGGCGTTATTCAACGTTTTTCCAGTTCAAAAAGAAACGTCATTTCAGTTGCGCAGATTAAATGATACTTTCATAAAAAATCTAAAATCACTTGAAATACTTAATGAACCGATCCAACACTGGGACACGCTATTGATATACATTTTTTGCACGAAATTAGATTCCCAAACATTACTCGAATGGGAAAAATATAAAACCACACTGGCAACCGATTCTGAGGAATTTAATGACCTAATTAAATTCATCAGAAAGCGTGCGGACTTACTAGAAATTCTCGAGCAAAGAAATGTCAGGCAGGACAAGCCACGGAGCTTGTTAATTAACACGTCTAGTGACAAAACAAATATGAAAACGAATAAAATTAAGCTCTGTCCCGTGTGTCAATCAAATGTACATAATATATACAATTGCAAATCATTTTTAGAGTTGTCAACAAAGGATAGGGAAATTAAAGCCCAAGACTTAAATTTATGTTTAAATTGTCTACGTCACGGTCATGCCACTAACAAGTGTCGCTTGAGCCCATGCAGAGTATGCAAGAAAAAACATAATACAATTCTGCACTCAGTGCGCCCGGCGACCGACGGCAGTGAGGCGGGCGCGAGCGCCGCCGCGCTGCCCGCATCGACGGCGCCCGCGCCGGCTGGCTCAACGGCCGGCTCGGCCCGCCCGGTTAGTCTGGTCTGCGCCTCATCGCAGCGTCGGGGCCTGTTATCAACTGCCGTTGTTGACGTTCGTTCCGCACACAATGGTTATTATTCTGCACGTATTATGTTGGACTCAGGGAGTACTTCCAATTTCATCACACAAAAATTATGTGATGAACTAAACCTAGTCACGAAAGATATATCTACATCTGTGACCGGTATAAATAATAATGTATCTATAT
Organism: Choristoneura fumiferana; assembly: GCF_025370935.1. Lineage (NCBI taxonomy): Eukaryota > Metazoa > Arthropoda > Insecta > Lepidoptera > Tortricidae > Choristoneura > Choristoneura fumiferana. The sequence continues at coordinate 2,010,786 of NC_133484.1, forward strand.
CCAATAAAATATGTACGGTAAACATAAAATCGAAATTTTCTAATTTCTTTACTAAAATCACTTGCATTGTCATTCCCACGATAACCAGCCCTTGGCCAAGTGAACCTATCACTATCGATAACTTAAAGATACCTAAAGGTATAAAATTAGCTGACCCGAACTTTTACAAGACGTCAAGCATAGACATTTTATTAGGCAGCAACATATTTTGGGACTTACTAGGGTCTCAAAGAATTCAATTAGAAGATAGGCACGTAATTCTACATGAATCTAAATTGGGCTGGGTTTTAGGCGGGTCAATGTCCGGCACCACCGACATATGCGGTTTTTTACATACACAAAATAAAACACATACATACGTAAAAAATCATTTGGAAATAGATACAAACTCATTACAAAATCAACTAGCAAAATTCTGGGAATTAGATTCAATAAATATCAACCAGTCTCCATGGACATCAGAAGAAATTGAATGTGAAAATAACTTTGTACAATACACATCACGTCTGCCTAACGGCCGATTTTTAGTAACGATTCCTATGAAAGGTTCACCTAACCTATTAGGTGATACGTATTATTTAGCTAAACAAAGGTTTCTTTCGTTAGAACGAAAACTACAAAAAAATATTGAATTAAAGGAATCGTATAAGAGATTCATCAATGAATATTTAACGCTGGGGCACATGAGTCAATCAAACTTTGATAAATCACAAATAGCCTACTTTGCTCCGCATCATGCGGTAGTAAAGGTCAGCAGCCTTACTAGCAAGCTAAGAGTCGTCTTCGATTGTTCAGCCAAATCGTCATCTGGTTATTCCTTTAACGACCTACAACAGGTGGGTCCTACCATACAAGACGATCTGTTTTCATTGCTCACACGGTTTCGCCACTACGACATCGCGCTGACAGCAGACGTAGAAAAAATGTACAGACAGTGCGAGGTCAACCCAGCGCAACGTTGCCTGCAACAAATATTATGGAGGGATGACCCCGCACTGCCGATCAAAACCTTTTGCCTCAACACCGTGACGTATGGCACGTCGTCAGCTGCTTTCCTTGCCATTCGCTGTTTGCGTCAATTATCCATAGAATGCACCGATCCCAGCATTAAAGAGATCATAGCTAAAGATTTTTATGTGGATGACCTCATTACAGGAGCGTCGACGACAGAGGGCGCTACTAAAATTTACAAAGGGTTGACAGAAACACTAAGCAGTGCTTGTTTTCCATTACGAAAGTGGAGATCAAACGACACTGCGGTACTACAAAATATAGCGAACGATAAAACCGCAAGTGGCGAGGGAAACCTAGACCTATGCCCCGAGCATAGCTCCAAGGTTTTAGGCGTCGATTGGGACAGCACGTCGGATGACTTGTGCATCACAGTCAGCATCGATCCTAAAGGTTCAGTAACAAAGCGAAATATTTTATCGACCATTTCCAAAATATTTGACCCTTTAGGCTTGGTCGCTCCAACAATATTAGAAGCCAAGGTCATGATGCAGAAGCTGTGGCTACACAAGCTATCATGGGACGACTCGGTTCCAGATGACGTAAGAGACGTGTGGCTGTCATTTGTGGGGACGTTGCCTTATCTCAACGAGGTAAGGGTTCCTAGACACGTGAGCTGCCGCGCCCCCATCGACTTGCAGTTACACATTTTCGTCGATGCGTCGGAAGTGGCTTACGGTGCCTGTGCTTATATTCGTTCAATTAATTCATGCGGCAAAATAATTACAAATCTACTATGTGCCAAGGGTAAGGTGGCTCCGCTTAAGCCGTTGACCACACCTCGCCTTGAATTATGCGGCGCACTGCTTGGCGCTCACTTGTTAGATAAAATAATAAAATCCGTGAGATTAAAATTCGACAATTGCTTTCTGTGGTCCGATTCTACAATCGTGCTGGGTTGGTTGGGTATGCCTCCTGGCAAACTTCAAACATTTGTCCGTAACAGAATTGCAGAAATACAGTCCATTTGCGCTAATTTTGCTTGGAGACATGTCCCAACTAACGAAAATCCCGCAGACCACATATCACGTGGACTGACAGCCAGTGCAATAATACAAAATAAGTTATGGTGGAACGGTCCACACTTTTTGTCCATGCCTGAACATTCATGGCCTAAATTTCAAACGAAATTTGCAGCTTCAGACTTACCTGAAGTCAAATCGCACAACACGTGTCTCGCTGTCGATACTGGCAGCCACGATTTCTTCCCGTTTAACAAGTTTTCCGATCTGAAACGTCTACAGCGCACATATGCGTACATCATTCGCTTTATTCATAACGCACGTTTCAGATCGAAGAAACATATCGGACCGCTTACCGCGAACGAACTAGATAACGCGTTAAAGCAAATTATACTCATTTCACAAAAGGATTCTTTTCCTGAAGAGTACGCAAAAATTAAAGCAGGAAATTGTATTACTAAATCACAATTGCTGTCACTAAATCCTTATATTGACACAAACGATTTTAATTTGCTAAAGGTTGGTGGGCGTTTGGTGAATTCTGAATACGAATACAACAAGGTTCATCCGATACTTTTAGGAAAAAAACATCAATTAACGAAGTTAATATTTGAAAATCGTCACAAAGCTCTCATGCACGCGGGTCCTCAACATTTACTATATTCGTTAAGGGAATCTTACTGGCCAATAGGTGGTCGTAATATAGCGCGAACAATCACGCGTCAATGCGTAACGTGCCGTCGTTTCGGCGGTCGCACCATAACTCCAATCATGGGCAACCTGCCAAAACAACGAGTTCAACCAGGTTTTCCGTTTTTGGTTACTAGCGTAGATTACGCTGGACCTTTGATGATGGCTAATCGCAGAGGGCGTGGTTGCCGCTTCATCAAGGTCTAT
>NC_133484.1:2013755-2058064 GCF_025370935.1 Choristoneura fumiferana
CGAGGACGCGTGATTTTGTCAAAATTAGACATTAATGACATTGTAATAAGAACCACGGCACGCGTCATCGTGAATGACTCTACCTATTATGGGTAGTATCTTTAGTGAAAATTAGACTATGAATACCGATGTTTCAATGAACTAAAAGTAAATCGTTAATTATTGTGAAACAATAAATATGCCAAAAAAAGTATTAACTGTAATTGCGATAAGTTTTTTTGGCAAATGATTTTTTTAATAAAATATTTTGGGATGTGATACTTTGGGAGTATCTTGCCCATACATTAGTAATCCAAAATAATCTGCTCACCCGTAACCTTGGATTCCTTGTGAGTTTGTCGTTTATGCAAGAAATGTGTTCACGCAGTTCCTCCACCTCCAGAGCAACACAAACGTAAAATGGTGAACGGTTGTGTTGCCTGAAGATACGCTCTGGTTGAGTTCGAAACGCGTCAGTGTAGTGTTGTAGTAGTGATAGATGGATTTGTGTTTTTGGTGTGTGGAGGTGGAGGAACTGCATGAACACACATTTCTTACATAAACGTAGCTCTATTATAAGGTCGCGGGTGAGCAAAGTTATTGTTTTAATTACCGAGGTTTCGACACGCAAAAATTCAGTGCAATAATAAACCTAGAACGAATTAATTTCAACGTCAAAGCTACTTCAGGGCTAAAGTAACAGGATCTACGGTGCATTCTATCTCACCTTAAAACCGGGGGGATGCCAATGAGCGCCATCCATTCCGGGTGGTGTATGAAGATGTTAATGGTCATGAAGACGCCTCTGCCCGTGGCCTCAACTCGCCCGTGGATGCCTCCCCCGTTGATAGGCTTGCCAGTCACGCACGCTGCTGCGTTTATGTCGTTGTAGCCTGGAATTGACAATGTATTTTTAGGGTTCCGGAGCCAAAATGGCAAAACGGAACCCTTATAGTATCGCCATGTCCGTCGGTCCGTCCGCGGCTTTGGTCAGAGACTATCAGTGCTAGAAAGCTGTAATTTTGCACGGATATAAGTATGTTGCAACTATGTCGACAAAGTTCGAAATTTGCACTTTAGCGTTAGGAAGAAGGTAAGCGATCTTAACGTGTCTTTTTATTGAAAACGTTCTTTCTTCTAAAAAAAACGATGTACCTATATTCACGCCATATTGTCGACTCACCTAAAAGTTTTGACATAAGTATCGACAATCCAGGACATTTCTCTTCCGGATGTGTTCATGTCTGGCGCAGGCACGTCTATACCCGCTCCTGGAAAATATAAAGGTTATTGCAAATAGGTTAATGCATCTAATTACCTAATCTAACCTAAAAAATCTAATTAATCCATCAGTTACAGAAAATATTAGACACGCATTTTTTTTGATCAAACAAGAGATGATGAAGAGTATCCTGTTAAAGCTCAGCATGAGGGGCCACTCCGCACCAACCTACAGTCTAAAAATGGTGGGCTGATTTAGCGACTCTTAGCTCCATCTAGTGAGCAAATATAGAAACTCCAAACCCCACATCGCACCATCGAAGTTTCTCAACTCGGGCGCATATATGAAACTTCCGACGCTCTCCCTTCGGTCTTCGGTCTCCAGGCATACCATCTGCCTGAAGAGTAGATCTCTAACTCTACTGTGATCGTGACACACGACTACATTTTACGCTATCCTACGGGAATATTCACGAAAACTACCTTTCTTTTTTTAATTTTGGAAAAAATATGATTTTCCTACTCAGAATCAAGAGCACAATCGATTCAGATAGTTGAAAAAAATGTCCAAAAAAATAAATGTCAGTTTTGTGTTTTTTTCATACATTCAGTATGGGCGTCACAAAACTGACTTAGAAAATTTTGTGGGGGGAGCTCCAATAGAGAGATCTCTCTCCAGGCAGGTGTTATGCCTGGGGACCGAAGTCCGAAGGGAGAGCGTCGGAACTTGTATATATGCGACCGCGTTGAGAAACTTCGATAGCGCGATGTAGAACATGGTCGGAGTTTCTATTGTTGTTCACAGATGGCGCTAGAGTCGCTACAATTTGTATGAAAAAATTAAACCTATTTTGAAAAGGCAACTGTACTCTTTTTTTTAAAAACGCCTAACTATACTCGATACTTTATATTCCACAGTGCAGTGCCGTGTACAAACCTATGTAGTTTTTCTTGGCCAACTCCAGCGTATAACGGCGAGTTATCCTCTGCAACTCCGCTACGGTATACTTCTTAGGGTTTATGCAAACTCCTGAAACACTTCTTTAATTTTAACACGCTTATTATATCTATAATCATCATCATCATCTTGGCCTATAAATGTCCCACTGCGGGGCACAGGCCTCTCTGAATCGGCTTGGGGCTATCGGTAGTTCCCACGGAGGGCCAGTGCTGATTGGGAACTTCACACACACTATAAAATTTATTCGCCGATGTGTGAAGGTTTCCTCGCGATGTTTTCCTTGACCGTAAAGCACGTGGTAACTTTCAAATGTTCGCACATAAATTCCAATTTCATTTCGACTGCTGGATCTCATGGTTTGCGGCGGTAAAACCTACAGTTAGACACTATAACTTAGGGCCTGTTTCGTCACTTGCCGACTAACTTTAAGTGTCAGATAAAAGTAATGCCGTCTTTGTTTATTCAGACAAAACAAACAGAGACGACAACACTGATATCCGTCACTTTAAGTTAGCCGACAAATACTGAAAATTACTTACCGCCCTTGGCTCCACCGAAGGGGATGTTCGAGCAAGCACACTTGTAAGTCATGAGGGCGGCCAAAGCTTTCACCTCCTCCAAGTTAACATCGTCTGCGAACCGGATGCCTGGAATTTAAGCGGAAAAGAACACTATACCTTTTATGATTGGTTTTTTGGAGTCTTTTTTATTTTTTATTTCAACTCCAAATTTGTTACTTTTACGGGTATCCCGTGAAAACATAATCGAAAATAATCGAACCCAGGTCCTCAGCAATCCGTGCTGCGTGTGTGCTGTGAATAAGTAGCGTAGTAGAAATAAGCAACCTGAGATATGTATGCATAGGAAAAATTCGTGTCTAGATTCCTGTCCAGCGGTGGTGTAGGGGTTATAGCACGCAGCACGGATTGCTGAGGACCTGGGTTCGACTCCCAGCGCTGGTCTCTCTTTCTGGTTTTTCTGTGCATCCATGTCTCAGTTTGTATTTTCGACTATACCTTTTATTATTATTATGATAGGGGGGTCACCTGATGAAGGAGCAGGCGGGTAACCTGATGGACAGCAATCACCGCCGCCCATGGACAACCATAACATAAGCTGAGTACTACCAAACAATGATCTGATCACCATTGCATTGCATCTAGTACCAACCTCCTTTGCAAGGCAGCCGATGCACGCTGTGCTGCGAGCGGTATCCGTTGATGATTTCATAGTCGCCATTCTTACGCTGCAGGGGAAACTCGAACTGCAGCGAGCTGTTACACGAGCCCATCACCTGGAAAGTTGCTTCGATACTTTACTGAATCACACTTTACGGAGCTCCATATAAATCCTACTAAAAATTATAAATGCGTGAGTTTGTGAGTGATTGAATAGGTATGTTTGTTAATCCTTCACGCTGAAACGGCTGGACGGATAGAACATACTTAGGCTACATTTTATTCCGATATTCCCACGGGATAGGGATAAAATCTCGAAACACAACCGCTGGCTTAGTCATGAAATTAGACATGATTGTTTTCAATGTATCGTCAATGAAAACCACGATGTAACTTTCGGGAACTCCCATGGGAATTTTTAAAAATCCCAAAATTTCAATTCAGCTGCTTTATCTAATGATTTACGTGTGCGAAGCCGCGGCTAAACGCTAGTATTATTAATGCGAAAGTTTGTGAGTGATTGAATAGGTACTTTTGTTAGTCTTTCACGCTGAAACGGCTGGACGGATTTGGATGAAATTTGGTATGTAGATAGCAGGTCATCTGGAATAAAACATAGGCTACTTTTTATTCCGATATTCCCACGGGATAGGGATAAAATCACGAAACAACAATCGCTGGGCTTCGAGTCATGAAATTTGACATGGTTATTTTTAATATAACGTCAATTAGTGATTTTGTTATGTTTTTTTTTAAATTATTTATTTACTCAAATAAAAAACAAAAGAAGTACAGAAATACTTATAACTATAAACCTCTGCCAAACTGCGTAGCAGTTTGTTGGCAGAAAGTGTAGAACTCTCATTCACTATTTTGAATACTCTATCTATGTAATGAAAACCACGGTTTAATTTCCAGGATTCCCACGGGAATTTTTAAAAGTCCCAAAATTTCAATTCAGTTGGTGGATCTAATGATTTACGTGTGCGAAACCTCGGGTAAACAATAGTGAACTTTAAGGCCCAACGCTAGCTGACACGGCTACGTACGTACGTATTTGGTGTTTTATTTCCAATCTACCCTACGCCGCCACTGGTAGGTGGCTATCTATAGGTAACTTACCTTCAATATCCCGGCAACCCTCTGCATCCTCTTCTTATCACTCAAATGCGTATGTTTCTTCAGATATTCTATCAGAGAAGGCTCGACGACCTTCACCGCGTGATGATAGAAGTACTCCACCATTTTAAAAAAGCTGGGATCAGGATCAGTGGCTATTGGAATCAAGTTACAAGGGATCTCATAATGCCTTACGCTTATCATATTGCATTTAAACGAGCGTCTGCGAGCAATTTTTGGTTAAAGACATTTATAGTATAACTATTACTATTTAAATATAAAATTATTTTAAAATAAATGATTATTACAAAACAACAAAAATATTTTCTTGATTGACGTTGTCGTTTTGAAACGTGTTGGCTGCCGTGCTGCCGTAGCGCCACGAGTTAGCAGCGGAAAAAACCATAGTTAAAAAAAATTGAAAGAAGGTTCATCCACTTATTTACGTAAAGGTATAATGAGACTTTATTGAAATTATTACTTAAGGCGCGTTTCTATTGGATATGTGCCAGGAAAAAAGCTTAATGGTTACTTGACCTGAAATGTATATTTCAGAACTAAATTATTGTTATTATTATTTTAAAATTTATGACGGTGGAAGCATTCTACACTTCTACTGAACGTAGATATAGTTTAGATATAGTTAGTGTTTAGTATTGTAACTAAGGGACCCATACATCCCTGTATTTCTTTTATTATTATTTTTTGTATTTTTTTTCTTTAATTGTATAATATAGTTTTTAAGTATTTTATTTGTAATTATATTTTTATGAAAAAATGACTTTCTGCCAAGTTTCTTGCGCGCATTCTTCTTGGCAATGATGGTCTTTCCGAAAGCGCTGGTAGTTTAAAAAAAAAAATGACGTGTAAAAGTGCCCATGCGGCCTATTTACTGAATAAATCATTTGAATTTTGAATTTTTTTTGAATATATTTTCATCATCAACATCTAAGTATAGTGGTCAGTTTGTCGGGCGTGAAAACCAAATTTACATTTAAATCATATTTAATACATATATCGAGCATGCCACAGTGTTGCGTAGTCTTGTTTTGTTCGGATAAAGGGAGGACAAAGGTTTCCGAAAGACAAAACTGTTTCAAAACATAGACATCAGTACTTATACCTACTCTTTGATAGACATTCACTGCCCCGTAACGCATATTTGCCATAATTAATTTCAGGTATTGAAAAATATTCACAAAATTATAAATAAACCCGCGTAGCTCACTCAAAAACAGTGACATTTCACATTTCGGAAACCTCCCGCTACACTAGCGCCTCTAGCGGCGAATTCATACGCGATAGCCCTCATTAAAGAGGACGTAGTTCTCACCGTATAATGGACAAAAAATATTAACAAAAACACATTGCTCAAATAATTTATTTTCCAAGTTCAACATTACTTATCAAGCCTGCAGATAGGGTTGTTGTAGACCATCTGAAGGTCGACCCTTGGTCCCACCAAGTCCCGAATGTTGTTGAGTCCGTATTTGATCATGGTGGGCCGCTCCAGGGACAGCCCCCACGCTATGACGTTCACGTCTTCCGGCAGACCCATGGGCAGCAGCATTTCTGGGCGGAATACTCCAGAGTTGCCGATCTCGATCCATTTTCCTAGGCCTGGAAAGGGAAATAAGTGTCAAAGTTTAAACATCTTTATTTGACAAAGTTTTAATATGACGCAAAGCTCTGCGCAGGAGACACTAGCACAAACCGTAAACAAACCGCTATGACAACGTCAGATCTCTTTTACTCTGTGCCCATGACGGATCATGCATGACCTACGACGCATGACATATCGTCACTACTTTGAAAAAATCTCGTATCTAAAATCAATATGTCAACAAAATTGAACCTTGATGTAATGTCTATAAAGTTCACTCAGAAAAATTATCTATTTTGAGCTACGAGTTTTTTTAAAAGTCGTGACGATATTTATTGTGTACCAAATAACATGATATTTGCATTAGATCGATAGTAACTAATCCATAGTAATACTAATATACTAATACTAATATTATAAATACGAAAGTATGTGTTTGTATGTTTGTCAGTCTTTCACGTCGAAACGGAGCGACGGATCGACGTGATTTTTGGCATAGAGAAAGTTTATGGGCCAGAGAGTGACAGGCAATTTTATAACAGCGCGCGATAACCGAATTCTAAGTTCGTGATTACGGTTCGTGCTAGTGCTGCATTCTGACGGCAGGACATTGCAGTAATATTCCCTATTTAGGCTATAAAAAGCACTTATGAATGTCTTCGTCGATGTTACTATCGACATAGGAATATGTCAATATTTGTATCGGTATATTCCTATGGCTTTTTTTTTTTGCTATGTCTGGTAACATTTTCAGCTGTCAATCTTGTTCGCCTAATTCTGAACTCGAGTATCGTAGATACATAGTAGACTACATATATCAAGTTTACCTTCATGGAACGCAAAGATCTCCATACTGGGTTCAGTATAAGGGTTATAGGCGGGCTTGAACTGCAGCCGGCGGAACCCTAGCCGCTGGAAGAAGGCGTCCAACACGCCGATCAGGTCCGCGAGCCCCAGCCCGCGCTCCGCCATCACACCCTCGACCTGATGGAACTCTGCCAAGTGCGTCGCGTCCAGCGTCTCGTTACGGAACACCTGGAATCAAGTAAACCACATCATTAAATAATTAAAACTGGCCAAGAGCATCTCGGACCATGCTCAGTGAGGTTAAAGAAATAAGACGTCAAAAAGTATACCAGCAAAAGAACGTATCTCCACTTCCGTCCTTTTGTTGAGAAGCACAGTTTTTCGGCAATAACTATACTTGTTTTGTTTAGCAATTAAAAAAGGGTAAACAATCTTGACGATTGTTTTTATTGAAAAAAACTATTAAGTACTTATAATACCAAAAGTATGTAAATGATCATTATTGTCCTTGCTACATATGTTACATATTTGCTGTGTGTGACTTATTTTTCAAAAGTGTTTTTAAATAAAGAAACACGTCAAGATCGATTACCTCCTTTCTAATGCTAAAAAAAACGAAGTATATGCTATTTATTATAATTTCGCAAACTCAGTCGCGCGCAAAGCTATTACTAGTTTTGGCGCGCGACTGCGAAAAATACATCCCTTTCTTCGGATATTCTTCTCAATTTTTTCGGAACACCTTCCCATCTTCTTTGCGGTCTACTTTGTTTTCTCTTTATTGCTTTAGGGTATCATTCCCTGATATCCCTCTGAGCAAATGCTAGTAGAAAAATGTCACCTTGTCGATGCTGAAATACTTCTGCGGGGTGAACTCCTCCTGCTGCGCCAGCTTGTACAGCATGCGCGCGCTGACGGCCGTGGTGTGCGTCCGGAGGAGATTCTTCTGCGCTTCCTCGATCTTCCAATCGTAGCGGTATCCCTGGAAGAAGATCAGGTTAACAGCATGCTAGTTTAAAAGCCTAACGGGCTTATCTACATGGCGGTATATGGACGACATCACGCCGCCGGCGGGCGCATCGTCACAAATAGAAGAAAATAATTGAATGAAGTCGACAAATATCCTTTATAAATAAATAATTATATTAGTTATTTACAATTAAACAAAAGTTAAAACAGCAAGCATTCAATGGTGCGTTTGAAGTTCCCGATCCGCATTGGGCCCGCGTGGGAACTAAGGCCCAAGCCCTCTCAATATGAGGAGGCCTCTGCCCAGCAGTGGGCCGTATATGGGCTGAAATGCTGAAAAACAGCAAGAGTTACTTAATTACTTTCAAAAACTATTACATAAACCAACCTGTGACCCATAGCCACCTTCGCTGTGAACCTTCTTAACCTTCTCCAAATATTCCATAGGGAACTCCGTACTCTTCTCCGGGGAGAGTATGAAGAATGTATCATGAGCATCTCTGGCAGGATGCTGCTGCGGTTGGAACAAAGCATCGAAGTTCCAGAAGGAACTCTCTACGTAATTGTTTGTTGGCATCTCGGAGAAGCCCATCTCTAGAAAGATCTCACGGAACTCCGAACGGACTTTCAGAAGTGGGTGGAGATGCCCGCATTCCGGAGGTTGACCTGGAAGTTTGTAATTGGTGTTTTAGGCCAAAGATTACATTAGATTAGATTAGATTAGATTATTTATTCATTCAGTATAAAATTACATCATAGTTTGTACATGTCAAAGTTACGAGAATACAGGCTTACAGGGTTTAGCTAACAGTTTAGAAGATTTAATGATATACAAGGTTATGTAAAAAAAAAAACAAATTTACCTGCACACAGGACCGAAAATACAAACTGAGACATGGATGCACAGAAAAACCAGAAAAAGAGACCAGCACTGGGAACGAACCCAGGTCCTCAGCAATCCGTGCTGCGTGCTATAACCCCTACACCACCGCTGGACAGGAATCTAGACACGAATTTTTCCTATGCATACATATCTCAGGCTGCTTATTTCTACTATGCTACTTAAGCTGCACACAGGATTTAATTTGAATAATAACAATTAGGATTAATAAAATATTCCTTCACCATCCATACTAATACTAATATTATAAATGCGAAAGTGTGTGTTTGTCCATGTTTCACGTTGAAAGGAGCGACGGATCCACGTGATTTTTGGCTTAAAGATAGTTTATGGGCTAGAAAGTGACATAGGCTACTTTTTACCCTGGAAATAAACGAATTCCACGCAGGCGAAGCCGTGGGCAAAACCTAGTAAATAAATAAATTAAAGAAGAATTGAAGGTAGTTTTAAGTGACGGTTTTCAAAGATTGTAAAATATTTGTGGGTACTTCGCTCGCGCACCGAGGGTTCCATACACATTTATAGGTATGTAAGTAAACGGGAATCGTGTCTTGAAGATATTTCTCGCTTTTTCCGAGTGATTTAATACATCCAGTGTATGCAGAGCCCTACTCTTAAGCAAAATGTATGCAGATTATATTGGTCATTGATATTTACAGACACAACATAAAAAATCAAGATTTTCAGACTTTTCTAGTTGGTTGTGTTATAATAGCTACCTTCATACCAAATTTCAAGATTCTGAGTTCACGGGAAGTACCCTGTAGGTTTTGATTCCCTTGCGAGTTTCGAAAATTTGCGGAAATTTGCAGCATAAACGGCTGCATCTTTTGATTGCGTTGGCTTAGAAGTTTGATTTTTTCACAGCTCCAAGGGACAGTAGACCTCAGTATTTGATATAAATTTCAGCTTGATACCTCCTCGCGTTCTCGAGAAAAAGGTTCTTGACAGACAGACAGACAGACAGACGGACAGTTCTATAAGGATTCTGTTTTTCCCTTTGAAGTATGTAACCCTAAAAATGAGTACTTTGGGATTTTCGATGACAGATTAAATTATATTTTGGTTTGTTAGTCTAACATTTTAATGGGTGTGTTGCTCTAAGGATGAACTTTGGTTGAGTTTTGAACGCGTCAGCGTAGTGTGGTGGTGGTGATAGTTGGGTTGTGTGCTGTGTGTGTGTTTACCTAAGGCATCAAAGTTGTAAGGCTTGAACTCCAATTCCTTCCACAAGCCAGTTAGCAACATTTCACTTGTCAGGTCCGTCTCTAACTTCTTAATGCTGGTAGCAAACTGCGGTCCTTTTGATAATAAGAAACTTTTGATCGTAATCTCCTGAAGCAACTTCCGTTTTTTATAATCATTTCGGACATTATCAGGTAAATTGTCTATTCCTTTTTTGATTTCATTTAAATGGTCTTGCACTGTGTCTGTGATAGAATCGACTTTTCGTTTGACTAATGGTGCTCCTCCAGACTTGTCTATTGATATCCAACCGGATGACATTGCTTTACTGAAGCCCACCTTTGCGTTTGGTATTATCTGAAAATTGGAAAATAATATTTTTGAATAATAATGTTAAGACATTCACAAATGCTATTGTAGTGCCAGCGGTACACGGTACACTACACCCTGAAATTCAGTAAAAAGCTGCAAATGGTGTTAAAAGCATGAAAATCGGAACGATTAATCTTTAGGCTATACAAATCAATTTGACCCGTAGCACGAAAAAAAAAAAAAACGAGTAGTTATGACGTCATCTTTTTTTTAATGGAAAAAAAAATTTACTGAAACCTATTGTGTGTGGTATATAATGAAAGGGCTAACTAAGCTGATTCCAAAAATATATCACAACATTATATGGGTAAAGACAAAAAGTTGCACACCATTAAAGCTGCGTTAGCAGGTAGTTATAATTTTGATTAACTTTTTCCATTGTGACACAAAAATTATCCATACACATGTATGATTAATTTTAGTGTCACAATGGAAAAAGTTAATGGAAATAGATCAATTTGTTCATATTAAATATAATGACCCGGATAACTCACGTCTTAAATCGAGTTTAGCTCATACACATGAACATCATGTTGAGCTAAACTCGATTTAAGACGTGAGTTATCCGGGTCATTATATTTAATATGAGTGAATCTCACGGTAGTTTCATGTTCAAGATCAATTTGTTGTTTAATGTGTTTTTTTTTTTATTTGACTGGATGGTAAACGAGCAAGTGGGTCACCTGATGGTAATAGATTACCACCGCCCATAGACACCTGCAACACCAATGGGATTGCAGATGCGTTGCCAACCTAGAGGCCTAAGATGGGATACCTCAAGTGCCAGTAGTGATATTTTAATTTTTATTCCTATACTGTTATACTTTGATATAATGCATTTGCATCAGCACTAGAAGCAAGATTAGTCTTATTTAAAGCTCTGATTGATGAGGACATGTTTACTAATAAGAAATAATTCTAAGTTCATTTCTATTGCCAAAAAATAATTTAGTTCACTCATATACATTTAATATACAATAAGCATAAGCATGTCTACCAAAACAAGTTGTTATCAAAAACGTACACTCGAGAATCCTTATCAATTTCGAAAGTAGGTAACCAAAACCATTTTATCTTATACCTTCATTAACTCTGCTTGTGCTATTCCGTTTTCCGGCACACCTCTGTATAGAACAGCTTCATGGCTCCCTTTTTCAGCCACAAGCAGCCCTTCTTCAGTCAGGTCCCATTTCGTACTCTTCGCAGTCTCAGACACCACCATCTCCAATGCCTCAAGACTTTTCACTGCTCCCACAATTTTTTGGTGATCCTCACCGAACTCGCTAGCTAACTTTAGAGTGTCCACTTTATCACTCTTCTCTAGATAATGCAAAATCCTTTCGTTTAATTCCATTTTGTGTTATAAATAGGAGTTTTAGGTTACGATACAAGAAACGAAACTACTCCGGTCAGCCACGGCGAACCAAACCAACTTTCATGTGTCAATGTCAAAATTTTCAACAGCTGTCGGTTGTCAAAGAGATAGGGATGTGCTAAGAATTTACTTTTATCGGTTTGATAAAAAATCGGTTAAGTCTGTCAAACTCGTTACAAGTAATGATAAAATAGTGAAGTGATCATTCATAGCAGCAATAAAAAAAAAAGAAAATTGAGGAAAATAAACTATTTAATTCCCAATCGTAATATGTGATAAAAAAGACATCGTCATTATTTAATTCTAACTCGAAACTCCTTCACTTTTCTTTCTTATTAACTAATTTCAATATATTTACATATATGTATATAAACTGCTATTGATAATTTGTGCATGTGCTGATTGGCTCATTATTTATAATTTATTATTTCATATTTTACATTGTACGTCCGAGAAGGACAAACTGTTGAGACTTTTTTCAAGCTATCAACATTGTAAAAACACAGTTATACAATAATGCTTATTTATATTTCTATTTTATCCAAGCATTCAGAATCATTTACAAATTTGAGCATTTCTTTCTCTAATTTGAAATCCAAAAAAATTAAATAGGTTTGACAAGTATCATATTGATTTATATTGAATCCATTAATTCACAGGGATATCAGTGTACATACAGTGGTTAGCCTGGATCTAGCCTAGTTTTGGTTTATGCTGGATCTAGGCGACATAAAATTACTTTTTGTGCTCTAGTGCGTAAAGTAAAATTTTCGTCTAAGTCCAAGGCAATCAGGTGTAAACTGCCACAAACAAAGAAGTTTCTGCGTATATATTTTAATTATTATAAAACTGAAAAACAATCGAATCAATCAAAATAGATCAATAAAACTAAGAATTCATAATTATATTAGTAATGCGTGAACAATAAAAGGTACAAAGTAGGTGAACAATTGTTTCCACTGTTACTCTTTCGTTTCCTCGCCATCAAAGTGAAAAACAGATTAGAAAACTCGAGCAATAAACCCATTTTGCCCTCGACGTGTCTATCGAGCTTCGCCGTACCGGCTCGGGTGGCTATATGAACGTCTTGGGTAAAATGGCTCGTTTTATGCTCTTGTTGTACAATCTGCTATTGTTTACTTATGTACAGATAAACTTTATGTTTTTAGACCTTTGTAACGAACAAATAAGCAATGGACTAAAAATGTATAAAAAAAAAGGTAGCTAGCTAACCAATGAACTCACGTTTATTTTATCATCATTATCGGGCTTGAGCCGTAGTTCTCACGCGGGTCCAGTGTGGTTTGCGAACTTCACACAAACCATTGAAGGATTTTATACCATTACATTTATTTTATTTTATAAAGCGATACATTTAATTGGCACAAATAAATAAACTTGTACTACAAAAGTAATTTGAACCTTATTTAAACCTCTATTTCATAACACCGCTACGCTACAGAACTATAATAAATTAAGGTCTTCTTAAATTGTTATTCAACATAGCCATCCCTGGACATCCCCCAAGCTTCTTATTTGACCGTTGCGCTGCCTATAACAAAAAAATTAAGGCATTGTATTGATACATTTACAATACTCGGTCTGAATAATTGGTATATATGGAAGAACGAAAGAAACGAAAACCTAGCAGTAGGAAAAAGCTTACGGGGCTCTCAAATTAAGGACATTAAACATCAAAATAAAGAAAAAAAAAGATTGAAAAAAAAGTCGACTCAGAAATAATCACTTTCATTTATGTTCTGGTTGACTTAATTTGAATTTTGTACTAGTTCTTGCCCACGGCTCCGCCCGCGTGGTATTCGGTTATCGCGCGCTGTTGCCTCAGAACCAGTGCATTTTTCCGGAATAAAAAGTAGCCTATGTCACTCTCGGGCCCATAAACTATCTCTATGCCAAAAATCACATCGATCCGTCGCTCCGTTACGACGTGAAAGACGGACAAACACACTTTCGCATTTATAATATTATAGTATAGTATGGATTGAACCAACTGAATCGTGACCCACTGTGGAACCTTTTCGTAGAAAGAGTCATGCTGACTGACATCGCATTGTTTGACAAGGGAATTAATTATGAAACTTACTGTGAGAACGTTCTACGGTGGATTGGGAATCAAACGGTTCGATTGTATATACTGTAACTATCTGCATTACCCTGAACATCAATTATCACATGCATAAGTGCGTCTTAACTAATAAGTACATCAGTAAATATTACGTTAGGATCGTTAAAACACAAAATAAATACAGACTTACTCTTTAGATGCTACTCTACGAAATTCAAACTTGCTTCGAAAGAACTGCACGATGTCTATTAAACTAACTAATTTCTTCACTTTAGACGGTCGTCTCAACAGTTGCACAAGTGGACTTTTAGGCTTCATGGTTCGAACTAATACGCGAGTGCTATAAAATGACGTGATGTAAACTATTACTTTGTTTACTTTGATATTTTATCAGCTTATTTACCTCGTCAACACAATCGTCTGGAAGTAAAGATAAGAAAAAATGCATCGATTTGTAGTAAAAAACAGACCAACAGCGTGTCAGGTCACGCGCATTATAGGGTCCTGTAATGTTGTGTCACAGATGTTGTTGAGTCATAAAATCAATAAATCAGACAGTTCAGACACACCCTAATTACACCCTAATTAAATATTAAATAATTAACGTGTCCTATGTTAAAAAAGACTTATTTGTTTTATATTATATTTAAGTAATGAATTAATTATTTATAAGACTACGGAAGTCTAAAAAGAAACCGCTGATTAATTTTTACTTTGCAATTAAATTAAGATTGGTTTTTGGAGACTTTTTGTATTTTTTTATTTCAACTCCTAATTTTGTTACTTTTACGTTTTTTTTTTGCTTATGAGCAACGTATTGTCCGGGTGAGCGGTTAGTTCCAATGGAGTGCTGATAGTTTCTCGATGAGGGCTAAAAGCATAGATGTCGCTAGTGTCGCTGCTTAAGTGACTAAATAAGTTACAAACAAGCTGAGATATTGTGGTGCATAGAAGAAATTTGTGTCTGTGCTCCTGTCCAGTGGTGGTGTAGCGGTATAGCGCTGAATGCTGAGGACTTGGGTTCGATTCCCAGCGCTGATCTCTTTACGGGATTTTACGGGATGACCGTAAAAGTAACAAAATTTGGAGTTGAAATAAAAAAATACAAAAGACTCAAAAAACCAATTTAAAAAAAAAGGAAACAAGAGTCAAGCAACGCTGCTCTTTGTGGTGATGCAAAATACATTTCTTACCTCGCAAAATTCGGTAACGATTAACGAATTCTTCGCAGACGGAGTCGCGTGCAACAGATAGTAATATGTGTTGCTTATCAAACTTAGTATCTCCTTTACAGACTATACACACCTCACGTGACCCTATCAGTGTCTCAAGAATTCACGTAGTTTTTAGGCTCCTGTCACTTGTGACATAGGCACTGAGTTACATTGACACTATACTAATATCTGCAGCTCAGTGTCATGACGGTGGAACGGAGCTTGAACGGACACTTGATTTATACACTTGAGTGCAACTTGAGTATCTTGTCGAGTGTCCTTGTGTATCCTGATTATAATGCGGCAAACTTGTATGGAGTCGAGTACATAATAATTTGTATTCAAGGTGAATCGGATTGATTTCTTGACAACTCCCCCTTGAGGACGAATTTAATTTATTTTGACATTGTATTTTATTGATTGTTTTTTATATTTGCTTATTTTTAAAAATTTTGACGATCTCAGCATAAATTTTTATATAATCTGACTTAATGTATTTATATAATGTAATTGTTATGTTGAGTGAATAAATAAACTAAACTAACTAAACGACGAGACAACTTTATCCACTACACAAACTATGTACTATCCTAGTGTTTTAGCACAAAACGTCCCTTAATTTGTTATTGACAGTTAGGGGCTGTTTCACCATCCATTGATTAGTGTTAACTGACGGTTAAATGTGATGCCGTCTCCGTCTATTCGAACGAAACAAATAGAGACGGCATCACATTTAACCGTCAGTTAACACTAATCAATGGATGGTGAAACAGCCCTTAAAATAATATTACTAGTACTAAGTAATTTATTGAATCAGGCGTTACTTTGCGGAGGTCCATATCAATGAACTAAATAATTTCCTTGCTCACCCGCGACCTTACGATAGCTAAGCTTATGCAAAATATGCGTGTTCATGCAGTTCCTCCACCTCCACACTGTAAGAACACACACAAATTACACAACCCATCTATCACCACCACACACTACACTGACGCGTTTCAAACTCAAACAGAGCTCATCTTCAGAGTGACACACCGTACACCATGCTACCAGTTGTTAGACTAACGAACCACAACCACCGTTTTAACTTGTCACTGTAACTCCCAAGTACCCACATACGTTTTATGAAACAAAACAAAACTACCCACAAATTATTAATAAAAAATTTTAACCGTCCTTCAAAACTACCTTTGATTTTTTATTTATTTACTGTCAAGGCATGTTTTATTAACTACCATTGCTGAAATTAGATCCAAGCCGTAGCAAGGGTGATGAAACTAAATTTACCTGCTCATTAATAATAGACCCCATACTGTTGTATCTAATTATCTCATGCATTCTAAAACATCGAGACGAAACCCCTTGCCACAATAATGTAACACTTCATACGAATCGGAGTCCGATAAAGAATGATTTAGTTCCAACAAATGTTTGGCAAAATTCGACTTATCAGGATGCTCATTCCTATATGCCGAAACATGCTCTTTAAATCTAGCATTAAAACTGCGTCCTGTCTGACCAACATATACTTTACTGCAGTCATTACAAGTGAGCTTGTATACACCCGATCTAGTTCCTTTATCTACCTTCTCTTTGTGGTTACAAAGTTTAGAGTACAAAGAGTTGTTAGTCTTAAAGGCTACCTTAACATTGTTTGATTTTAAAATACCACAAATTCTATCAGACAACGACCAACGTATGAAATGCTACACCTATATTTGTTAGAATTACTAAATCAATGGTCAATAGTTTGGTTCAGAAGAAGCAGGCACGGATAGTGAATAGCATGCTTTACGCCGTGTTACCATCGCAGTCTTCTAACAAATATAGGTGTAGCATTTCATACGTTGGTCGTTTGTCTGATAGAATTTGTGGTATTTTAAAATCAAACAATGTTAAGGTAGCCTTTAAGACTAACAACTCTTGTACTCTAAACTTTGTAACCACAAAGAGAAGGTAGATAAAGGAACTAGATCGGGTGTATACAAGCTCACTTGTAATGACTGCAGTAAAGTATATGTTGGTCAGACAGGACGCAGTTTTAATGCTAGATTTAAAGAGCATGTTTCGGCATATAGGAATGAGCATCCTGATAAGTCGAATTTTGCAAACATTTGTTGGAACTAAATCATTCTTTATCGGACTCCGATTCGTATGAAGTGTTACATTATTGTGGCAAGGGGTTCGTCTCGATGTTTAGAATGCATGGAGATAATTAGATACAACAGTATGGGGTCTATATTAATGAGCAGGTAAATTTAGTTTCATCTCCCTTGCTACGGCTTGGATCTAATTTCAGCAATGGTAGTTAATAAAACATGCCTTGACAGTAAATAAATAAAAAATCAAGGTAGTTTTGAAGGACGGTTAAAAATTTTTATTAATAATTTGTGGGTAGTTTTGTTTTGTTTCATAAAACGTATGTGGGTACTTGGGGAGTTACAGTGACAAGTTAAAACGGTGGTTGTGGTTCGTTAGTCTAACAACTGGTAGCATGGTGTACGGTTGTGTCACTCTGAAGATGAGCTCTGTTTGAGTTCGAAACGCGTCAGTGTAGTGTGGTGGTGGTGATAGATGGGTTTGTGTAATTTGTGTGTGTTCTTACAGTGTGGAGTGAGGAACTGCATGAACACGCATATTTTGCATAAGCTTAGCTATCGTAAGGTCGCGGCGTGAGCAAGGAAATTATTTTAGTTCATTAGTACTAAGTATCTATATCTATAACATTCTCTATCTACTTCAATTAATTGTAATTAAATGAAGTGGTAAAGGTGAATTTGGTCATCCTTGTTTAGCACTCTTCCTCCCTACCCTGTATTTTGTAAATTAATCACACTTAGTAGGTATTTAAAAGCCGTGGTAACTTAGTGGTTTGACCTGTGTCCTGTCATGTGGAGACCTCCTGGACTTGCAACGCAACTCTTTTTTTTTTAAATATACCAGGAGCCAAAAAGTGAAGGTAAACATCGCGAGGAAGCGTGCCCACAACTTCAAAACAATTCAATGGCGTATGTAAAGTTCCACGCAGCAGGGCTACTACGAAACTCGAAACTCGAAGTTCATGTCGTATCGTCCCTCTCGCTCTCTTATTAAATACTACAAGTGTCAGAGGGACCGAAGGACACGAACTTCGAGATTCGAATTTCGTAGTAGCCCTGCTGGGCCTGTGTGGGAGCTACGACTCCAGCCGTCTCAGCAGGGCTACTATGAAACTCGAAACGCGAAGTTCGTGTCGTGCGGCCCTTCTCGCTCTCGTATTTAATAGTGTAAATCTCAGAGGGAGCGCACGACACGAACTTCGAGTTTTCTAGCCCAGCAGAATACGGCCTGTGCAAATTTGGGACCCCCTGTAGAACTGGCTGGGGGGCTACTACGAAATTTGAAAATCGAAGGTCATATCGTACCGTCCCTCTCACTCTCGTATTGAATAATATAAGCGTCAACGGGACGGATAGATACGAAGTTAATTTTTTTTAATTTCGTAGTAAAAGTCCTGGCCCTATACCACGAAGTGCAAAACTCGAACTTCGTATGTTACCGTTCTGCTGACGCTTACGTCATTTAATACGCGAGTGAAAGGGACGGTGCGATACGAACTTCGATTTGCAAGTTTCGTAGTAGCCCATCTGATTCCTCCAGGGCGCTCCACACAGATTACTAATTTGTAGCAAGGCGCTCCAGTTTCTTCACATATACCATGATTTATTACAATACTAGCGTTTACCCGCGGCTTCGCACGCGTAAATCATTAGATATATTGAATTCTCGTGGGAATTCCCTAAAATTACACCGTGATTTTCATTGTTGTTATATTATAAAACAAACATGCCAAATTTCATGACTCTAAAAACAGCGGGTGTTATGTCGAGATTTTATCCCTATCCCGTGAGAATATTGGGATAAAAAGTATTCTATGGTTTAATCCAGGATATAAAATAGCTTTTTGCTAAATTTCATCCAAATCCGTTAAGCTGTTGCAGCGTGAAGAAGTAACAAACATACTTACTCATTCACTCAAAAGCATTCACATTTATAATATTAGTAGGATTAAGATTCTACGTACGAGTGAGTCTTCCATTGTATGTTTTAAGTAGTGCACTCATAATGAAGAAGGAAAATGTTCGTAGGTATAGTCAAAAATAAATAATTATTATTTTAGTCAACGAACAGTGAAAAATACTTGTAACGGTTTAATCGGTTTACAACACTACGACATCTTTGTGTTGCCAACATGTTTTAAAGTCAAAGTCAAAATATCTTTAATCTTTATTCAATTTAGGCTATTTTATTATGTTTCTTTTTTTATATTCTGTTAAAAAAAAAAATTCAAATATTGAGTAAAAAAAAAAATTGAGCTATAACAAAACAAGCACTTATGAATGTCAAAAAAAAATACCACCGGTTCGGAAAAGCCTCTGTTGAGAAAATCCGGCAAGAAACTCAACGAGGTATATATTTTTTTAACAGATTTACAATGTTTGTAATTCTAGTAAACTAAACTTAAAATTTCAACTAATTTCTGGAAAGTTCTTACTTTCTAAATATGGCAATATAAAAAGTTAGAAGAAGATAACCGATTTAATTATTCGCTATCTCGGTCTCAGGCCCGAAACGGTATATTTGTGCATATGCAATAGTTGCTATTGTTAGATGTCATAGAGACTATTTTTGAAGATTTATCACATCTGTACTACGTTCCTTTCAAAGTCAAACTGACAATCATTTTCATTCTGACCGGCATATTTTGATTACTTATCTTGCTGCGTAGTCGTTGAGTTCGCCGGTAGTGGATAAAATTTGGTTCAATTATTAGTGATTATTATAGTTTGTTCGATATAATTTCAAGGTAATGTATTTCTTATTATTCAAAATTTTACTCACATGTAATTTTATTCTTATTTATCGTGTTATCAATTTGTTATTATCGGGTATCGTAAACTTTATTTCTGTTTTTTTATCGACGAAGCTTGCTTACAAAGTAGTCTATAAAAGTTCAAGGTAGTTCTAAGAGCTACTATTGCAATATTTCTGGTACTAAAATATTGTTTCAATTAGTAGCAAAACTAGTTCATATGCATGACCATCATAAATATTACACCCTTATATTTATAATATTACACCCCTGAATAAAATGGTTAGATAGAGAGACAGTTCTTTATTTAACAAGTCTATTTTTAAATCTACCTACTGTAGGTTTATCGTCGTGGTCTTATTGTAAGTCAAAAATAATAAGCAAATATTATGAAAAATAAACATTATTTGTCTCTTATTTGTCGTCTAATAAAGTTCTTGAATTTGACCTTGAACATTTACTGCTGTGTATGTACCTATACTTGGTTTGTGTAGGTATTTCTAATGTGAACAAAACAAGGTCAATTGTCTTAAATATTGATATTCCCCCATTAAACTATCTAAACATATTTACATTTCTTTATTGAATTGAAATACACTAGTCTAGTTTATATTAGGTACAATGATAGATAAGTAAAACGTTTAAAATCCTTGAATGTACCAAATCTGGCCGCTGAAGTTTAGTATTATAGTTTGCATTGCATTAGTTAATTACCTAAACGTTTAAAGTATAGATAGCTGAACATCTGGAATAACACATTAGGCTACTTTCTACCCAGATATACCTATGAAATCGGAATAAAAATGAATGTACCAAATCAAATGCATCATCAATTTAGTTAATTACCTAAACATTTAAAGTATAGATAGCTGAACATTGGAATAACACATTAAGCTACTTTCTACCCAGATATACCTATGAAATCTGAATAAAATTCCATAAGCTGGGATTACTTACAGACAATTTGGTGCAGGTGTTATGTAGTGTTTCCACCAGAGACATGCGAGGATGTGTTGCGGGGAATACGTTTTTCATTAACCAATAGAAACGCTTCATTTACCTCGCCTAGCTCTGCTCAGTTGTATTCACCAGAGATGTGCTGTGCGAGAATGTGTAAATAAATAATAAATAAATAAATATCATGGGACACTTTAAAACACCAACTGACCTAGTCCCAAACTAAGCAAAGCTTGTACTACGGAGACTAGGCGACAGATAAACATACGTATATAGATAAATACATACATCTTAAATACATATTAAACATCCGATTCTATTGTTTATTTATCTCTATATGCATAATAATGTAAAATAATAATAATTATTATTATAAATAAATATTAAACCTATACCCTACTTGATAATGATAATGCTAATATTATAAAGGGTAATCTATAGGATAGGTTTCTTTGAAGAGATCACTCTTAAGCGATAAGACCACCGGCCGCCTATTGCTTACCTTGTAATTTTCTTTCTATGTACCTGTTTCTGTATTACTTACTATTTCTACCTAGCGTTAGTAACCTAGAGGCCTAAGATGGGATACCTCAAGTGCCAGTAATTTCACCGGCTGTCTTACTCTCCACGCCGAAACACAACAGTGCAAGCACTGCTATTTCACGGCAGGATTAGCGAGCAAGATATGGGGTAGCAATCCGGGCGGACCTTGCATAAGGTCCTACCACCTGTAACACTATAATACCACGCGAAAACAACGTTAAACTTTGACAGCAAAAGACAGATGACATTTGAATTTAGTGTTACCAGTGCAAGAAGTTAGTTCTATTGATTTTCCGCAATATGGCGAGGTTTTTCATAATTCTGGTCAGCCTTTATAAATAAACGTATTTTTGTTTTGCTTTTCTAACAATAGATGTCGCGCCTGGACGTGGTGATATTCGGAGCTACGGGCTTCACCGGAGCCAAGACTGTAGAGGAGATGGTCCGGATAGCCAAGAAGTACCCCGGGCTGGCGTGGGGCGTCGCCGGACGCTCGCAGTCCAAGCTGGAGGAGCTCATGGCTAGCTTGGGGAAGAAGACAGGTCAGTTCTAACCCTTAAGATCACTTTAACCATGTCGGAGCTTCTAGGCAATGCTAATTCTTGGGGCCCCCTTGAAGCTATTTGAAGATAATCAGCAAATTTCAACTTTATTCAAATTAACTGACAGCGTGCGTCGAAAGGCGAATTAGTTTGGGAAAAAACGCGCTTATGAAAATAAGATTCAGTCATCATCATCATCAACATATCAGCCATAGGACATCCACTGTTGGACTGTTGTCCTCCATAGAACTCCAGTTGCCTTGGTTGGAAGCCGGCCTTCATCCACCGTGAACCTGCGGCTTTAACCAGGTCATCCCTCTATCTCGTTGGACGTGCTACGCTGCGCTTGACACGCGGTCTCCATTCGAGAACTTTTCGGCACCAACGGCCATCTGTTCGCGGTGCTATATAGTAAAATATGGTCTGTTCGTCAACAATAAGTCATTATTTTCCTACAGACCATTAAGGGCAACACACACAGAGAGCGGGCGCGGGTCGTGCGCGGGCCCGCGACGGGCGTATTTGCATGGCGGTATATGGACGCCTTCACACAGAACGCGGGCGCGGGCGCGGGTCGTGCGCGGCCCGCGCCCGTCGCCCGTCGTCACAAACAGCGCGAGCCGAGCGCAGTGTTACCAACTCTCAAAATATTTATCCCTAAAGCTTAAGTTAAAAACCCTAAAACTCGTTTTTAATGAAAATGTTTAGTTACTTTATATTTGAATATTTCGCAAAAAAAATACTGAATCGAAAAATCGTCTTAGTAACCCCTAATGCTTTTAATTTAAAAGACCCTACACTATAGGGTTGGACTATGGGTGGTACCCAAAAAAAATTTTTTTTAATTTTCATTGTACCATTTTGTTAGGATAGTTTTCATAATAAGTATATCTATGTAAAATTACAGCTTTGAAGCATCGATAGTCCCTGAGCAAAGCCGCGGACGGACAGACAGACAGACATGGCGAAACTATAAGGGTTCCGTTTTTGCCATTTGGCTACGGAACCCTAAAAACCGTATTCATGCGCAGTAGCTAGTTCATTTAGGCGAGAATAAAATTTATTTATTTTATTTTTTAATTAATTGGTAGGTACTACAGAAAATCTGTTATTTTTCCATTGACTAGTATAAGCTTATTCCTGTCGATAAAAAAATCAGCCACTATTAAAAATTTCATCGATCACCCATCATTACATAAATTGGATTTAATTAAGTAAGTAAATAAAGTTGACCTTTGTGCGCCAGCGCGTTTGTCGTTTTCCACATATATCTCGCGGTACTGTATAATTCTGTGTCGAGTTGACAAAAATGTATCTATTATTGGTTCTAGAACTGTTTTAATTTGTACTCCAAAAGTCGCCAGATACCTAAACCATTTCTGTCGTCAAAACTTTTTTGCGGTCGCTAAGATTTAAGCAAAAGTCGTCACTTCTAGGGACTAAGTCACTAATCTGGCAACATTGATAGCCGCCGCGGCCCGTCGCGGGTCCGACCCGCTCTCTGTGTGAATACAACGAACCGCGCGGCTCACGCGGCGGACACGACCCGACCGCGCACGCTTTCTGTGTGTGTTGCCCTTTAATCACTCGCTCTTGTCTTTAGTCCGGTTTTATGATATCATAATACTATTATAATGATATTATATCTGTAATCTGTAATGATTAGGTGTCTAAAGGTTACTTTTAGTACCGAAACTAATAATTGTAACAGAAACCGAAACTTTATTCGAGGGCTATGTTGATGTATATTTTTACCCGACTGGCCGAACTGCGTGGTAACACTCAAAGAGTTGGATTGATTTCGATGCGGTTTTTTTTATGTCAAAGCGAATATCCTTACGGTGGTTCTTAAGTAAATTCGATAAAAATCGGTTCAGCCATTTTCAAGATTTCATACATTGAAATGATAATGTAGGGATTTTCAACTTTTCCAAGTTGGTGTAGGTAGTGCCGCCAGAGTTGAGGTCACGCACTCAAGAACATGTGATGTCATGTAATGACAGCAGGATTTTGATATTAACTCATTCATTTCATTTTTCATGTACAGTCACCAGCATTAATATCTGCCACAGCGGAGAGTGCAAAAACATGACATGTCCTTCCGGCCCTAAAAATAGAGTCGTATCACATATTTATGCACGCTTGTTGTGTCAGATATAGGTGCTGTACTGTAGTTGTGTGTGTTCATTCACTTCAACTCTCGCGGCACTACCTATAAGGTACCTAGTTTCCTTTTGAGGTATGGTCCCTAAAAATCTCTTGATGATAGGTATTTCTTTCTGTGGCTTGCGATAGACTGAAGCAAGAATGCAATGAGATAATTCGGATGTAAATACTTATATCGTGGGTGTATTTGCCTTTCGTATATAAAATATAAAATGGAGGAAGTTTTCCCGTTGCGCTCGTGTTTAATTTTAGAGCCGTCTGGAGAAGTAACAAGCTTAAAATAAATCTGTAACAGCCGGATCGACTTTGGTAGTTTATCGTCTGAACACCCATTTATTTTGTTAAGATAACGCCTTACGCATACGCCATTATTACACATAGTCTGCGACCCACTTGCGTCTGAACTCCAGAAGTTCCAGAATATACCAATTTAGAATGTAGAATACGAAAGCAAATATCGACAAATCGCTACTTATCTGAATGCGGTATTTGACAACTCCTGAAATTGACATATATCTTAATATTATTATAAAAATATAGATATACAGATAGTGTTTAGCGAAGAGAAAATTTAAATCGGTTGAAAATTGGATTTATAGTGATTTTTTGAAAAATCGATATACCTGTCTCTTTCTCAAACGCTTTTCTCTATGCAGCAAGTATGGCGGTACTGGCGTGTGACGTCACATGCCAGTATGTCTTTCTCTGTCCAATCTTGAATTTCAAACCTTTATAACTTTGTTATTTGTAAAGGTAGCTTAAAAATTGTTTTTCTATTCGATAACATGCATTGTGTAGTTTTAATTTATAAAACATATACAAAATAGTCAAATACCGTATTAGGACATAAAATTTTCTAAGGTAAATTCACGCCAACTTACGTAAGTTGAAAAACATGTTTTTTTGTTTGGGTAGATATTGTGTTGTTTTCTGTGTGATTTAGGGCAATGGAAATTGTGTAACTAGGGTAATCCGTTTAGAAGTTATTAGGGATTTTCAATAGTGACAATTTTGACAAACGTAAAATTTTGTTTGTTTCTGTTCTGTAAACTTTTGTATTGTAATAGTTGTCAGTTATATTGTTTTGTTTTGTAGAATAAGTTTTTTTCTATTACGGGCTATAGGTACTACAGGTTTGGTGTACACCCCCCCCCTCCCCCAGTCACCCCCTGCACTTAATATTAACTGGCTTTGCCCTGCTTAGGCTAGCCCGCGTGTAATTCGGTTATCGCGCGCTGTTCCCTCGGGAACTGTGAATTTTCCCGGGATAAAAAGTAGCCATAAACTATTTCTATGCCAAAAATCACGTCGATTCGTCGCTCCGTTTCGACGTGAAAGCCGGAAAAACATACAAACACACACACTTTCGTATTTATAATAGTAAATGACATTAAAATAAAAAAATAATTAGTTATTATTAATTTATATTTCCGTTCTTCCCGTTTCATTTTCAACAATAAATCAAACAACTAGATACGAGTGCCATAGTTGACAACCTTAGAGCGACCGCCGAGCGTAGGTATGAAGAGTGAAGTACATACAGGAGATTGCCTTCTGAACTATGTGTGTTTGTGGTGTCGATATCTTTGCATACTATTTACCATAATAGTTTCATAGTCAAACACGAAACAAACCGTCGCTTACAATTCTTCCCTCCCACAGGGGAAGACCTCTCGGGCATCAAGATGATCGTAGCTGACGTCACAGACGAGCAGTCCATCAAGGACATGTGTCTCCAGGCCAGGGTGGTCGCTAACTGCGCCGGCCCGTACCGGATGTACGGCGAGCCCGTCGTCAAGGCGGCGGTCGAGGCGAAGACGCATGTCGTGGACGTCAGTGGGGAGTCACAGGTGAGGCACAAGCAAGTCTTCAAGTCCCTTTTTCCACAGTGGCGTAGCGTTTTAAAGAGGGGGGGGGGGCACATTTAGGGGGCGGCAAAATACCATAAAAATTTAATGATATGTGTGAAGTTCTCAATCCGCACTGGGCCCGCGTGGGAACCACGCCCAGTAGTTGGCATCTTTATCTTATGTCATTAGCAATAGGGTGTCGTCTACTGGGCCTTGGCATTAGCTAGTCGAGCACTCGGACGTTTACCTTTCCCATGTTTAATTCAGGAAATAACGTCAGATTTTGACGAAGGTTTATCAAATGAAAATTAAATATTGAAATCAAGTGAATTTTCGTGAAAAAAGTGATTATACGTCTAGTTAAAAGAGCGCATTACAGATGAATGTGTTATTGATGCGATCCACTGGGTGTTTATACAAGAATTTTGATAAAAACGGTTTGTTTACACTTTATATAAATTGGATTGATAAACCATAACCAACCGTTCGCCGTCGCGTGTCACGTATGCGCTTGGCATTTCTTTCCTGACACTTTCCGATTACGGTCATGGCATGATACAATGTAGTGGGCAGAGACCTTTACGTGTATACAAACCGGCCAACTGTTTACACTGTTGCTGTAGCTGGCTCTCTAATAATTAACCTCTATGACCTTTATTTTGTACCGATAAAGTCTTGCGCTCGCATAGCAACGACTCTCTTTCAATGCAAAGAGATCTTATGTGTATAGGCATAGTGCACGCCCGACCATGAACAGAGTTGAAATGAATTCCAGTACGTAATTAGGCTATTTCGAGTTCTATAACAAAATGTAGTCTGTTGCTGCTTGGTTGGTATTACCGACTAAGAGCGTTTTCAGATTAACCGATCCGTTTTTTTCGTAGCGGATGCGGATACCAATATCGGGGCAAGTAAAATGTATGAAATGGGTTGTCCAAGAGACAGCGGTGACAGAGTTTCTTAAAAAAAACTGTTATGATATATACTACTAATGTGCTTAAGAGATTGTCCATTAAATAATGGGCTTGTAGCTACAACAAAAATGTACGCTCTATGAATTATAACCACAGGAAACATGGAGAAACTCATGGTTTTAAAGAGTCCAGGGGACGTAACCATGGCAACGCGGTATAGGGAAAAGTTGATCGACCCAAATATGTACCTGTGATCAGATATCGGATCATGTTTCATACATTTAACTTGTCCCGATATTGTATCGGCGTCCGATACCGATATCGGATCGGATGATGTGGAAACGATCTAATGTCCGACGAAGATTTTAATCATCATATCAGCCATAGCCATACGAAGCCAAGCCCTCTCGTTCATAGAATCAGAGAGGAGGCCGGCCGAAGTCGAAGGCTTTAATGAGTCTGTCTTCCTAATTCCTCATCAATTCATTCAGCCTCATCTGCAGGGCTACTACGAAACTCGAAGTTCTTATCCAACCGTCCCTCTCGCTCTCGTGTTAAATAGTATAATTGTCAGAGGGACCGCACGACACGAACTTCCGAGTTTCGAGTTTCGTAGTAGCCCTGCTGCACTTTTGGGTATTGTATTGGGTAAATGGGTGATGTAGAGATCACGGATCAGCTTTATGTAATAAAAAAAATCCAGTACCGCTCGTGTGACGTAGAATGTTGTCATCACACTTGGGAGGAAATAGATATATAAAATGATGTGATTATAGGACAATAGTTATTTGTGTCACAAGGGAGCAAAATGGTGTATTTACGGCGAGGGCGTACATTGAATCCAGAATGTAGCGAAGGATTCTACAATAGAATCCTGAGCGTAGCGAGGGATTATAAAGTAGAATCCTGAGCGTAATGAGGGATTCAAGTGTTAACGCCCAAGATTAAAATAATTTTGCTTCCGAGTGGCTCATACAACTTTTCACACCGAGCATTAAGAAACTTGAAAAAAAATAATCTAAATATTATTAGAACAACCAGCATAGAAAATGGCGTGGCTTTACAATTATCAACTTCAAAAAATGGCATTTGCAATAAAACACTTAGAAAAGCCTTGAACAGAAAAGTTGCACTTTGCCCCCTCTCGTCAGGGAGGAAAAGTTACTTTTCTGAAGGAGAGGTGTGAAAAAAATATTATTTTTTATAAAATTTGTCAATGCGGGCTATTGTTCTAGTATACTTAATAAAACGAATACACAAAATGCACATAGTTTGGATATAGTTTGAGACCCTGGTAAGTTTTTATCCCGGAAAAAAATATAATTCCCGCGTTCGCGCTGGAAACGAATTCTTCGCAGACGAAGTCTTTGGCAACAGTTAGTTTTATGCTGAAAATAAAATAGCAATAATAAATAAGTTTGGGTAGGTAATTATTCTAATGGTATAAGTAAAAAATATTTATGCAGATTTATCAAAAACATAACTAAGGCCGGTTATTGGCGAGAAGTGCATCATAAGTTCTCGAACAATCCGATCCCACGCCGTGCAAACAAAGGTTCAGATGAATCACTTCTCATTAGGAATCAAACTGCTGATGCAATACAAGCGCTATAAAAAAATCTATAGGTACCTTACCTAAGAGCATCGTGACCGATTGATTAAACGAACTAAGCCCACCAGTATATACTTCCCACTGCTGGGCACAGGCCTCCTCTCAGAATGAGAGGGCTTGGGTCGTAGTTCCTAAGCGGGCCCGGTGCGGATTGGGAACTTCACACCATTGAATTGCCTAGCAGGCTTGTGCAGGTTTCCTCACGGTGTTTTCCATCACTGTAAACGTCGAGGTAAATTTCGAATGAAAATTCATGTGAATTTCGAAAAACTCGGAGGGGCAGAGTGGGCTCGAACCCGCGACCCTCTCGAGAGCCAATAGGTCAAACCACTAGGCCACCATGACTTCTAACATGACCATGATTCGCAACGCGTTTATTTCCATTCAGACTATTATTATCCTAGACACTATAACAGTTTAGTACTGGCTTAGCTTAACTGGCTTGGATGTCCTTGATATGAGTCACTCGACCAAATGTTTCCATGTTTTGTAAACCATTACATCACTATTCGGTACGGTACTTTATACAGCTCGTAAAATGTCGTTATTTTATGGAATGTCCTGTTTACCCAACGGTTTGTTATTATTAGGTTTACGTGGGTATCGAAAATACAAACTGAGACATGGATGAATAGAAAAACCACAAAGAGACCAGCGCTGGGTATCGAACCCAGGTCCTCAGCATTCCGTGCTGCGTGCCATACCCCTACACTAACCACTGGACTGGTTTTTCTGTGCATGTCTCAGTTTGTATTTTCGATATGGTTTTACGGGATGACCGTAAAAGTAACAAATTTGGAGTTGAAATAAAAAATACAAAAAGACTCCAAAAATGTACATTTTGCTTAATGGATTAACTAATGTAAGTAATAGAAAATTGTGTATGTATTTAGATATACAATTAATATTATTTTTTCAATTCCCATTATAATTATGTCTAAAACTGTAATAACATTTTTAAATAACATTTAAACGACTGTTAAAATGAGAGTGTAACTTGCCATGCATTGTATACTTGCAATCCAACTCACTGTACTTGTTTGTATTTCTCTTCTACCCACTTTGATTTTGTTAGCACGACCGTTTGCGCATTTAATTTAGTTCTTAAGAAAAATATGTTTTCTCAGTAAGTGATTGTAAATCTTATGAGAAATAAATAATCTTAAGGGGCTGTTTCACCATCCATTGATTAGCGTTAACCGACGGTTAAATGTGATGCCGTCTTCGTCTATTCGAACAAAACAAATAGAGACGGCATCACACCTAACCGCCAGTTAACACTAATCAATGCCCGTGACATACGGACGGACGGACAGACAGACAGACGGACTTGACGAAACTATAAGGGTTCCGTTTTTGCCATTTTGGCTCCGGAACCCTAAAAACTAAGTACTTTACCCCTTACGTTTCGTGTGCAATTTAGGCAACCCGGTGGGAATCAAGTTACAGCGCCACATCATGTGTACTGGCGTATTACAAAACTCGAAAATCGAAGTTCGTATCTTACCGTCCCTTTCACTCTCGTATTAAATAATACCAATGTCAGCGGGACGGCAAGATGCGAAAGTGTCTGTTTTTGTCGTTCGATGATTATTATTTCCTTGCAGTTCATTGAATTGATGCAGTTGAAGTACGACCAGGCGGCTAAAGACGCCGGCGTGTACATTATCAGCGCCTGCGGATTCGACAGTATCCCCAACGATATGGGACTCGTGTATATGCAGCAGAAGTTTGACGGTAAGCGATATAAATAAATATCATGGGACACTTAACACCAATCGACCTAGTCCCTAACTAAGCAAAGCTTGTACTATGGATACTAGGCAACGGATCAACATACTTATATAGATAAATACAAATTGTGTAATATAGATAAATATACAAATATCTGCTCCGGCCGGGAATCGAACCCGGGACCTCAAGCTTTTTTTCTAATTTTCACTTTACAACGAATTGCATAACAACAAATTGCTTTAACTTTGAGAATATAACTCAAATTGAATAATATAACTTTTAAGTAACAACGAAACGTAAACGAGTGCTTCGCGGAGCTCCTATTTCGCATGGTTGAGGCACCTCGTGCCTTGGTGAAATACTAACCTAACCTATTTATTTACCTACACAATATATACGTACATTTAGATATTCAGATTCGAGAAAAGAAAAACATAATTAAGACCTTAACATAAGTATGAGAACTAAATGAAAAATAAAAAAATGTTTGTTGGGATATTTTAATTCCGGTTAGATAAGTACGCGTTAAATCCCTATTCGCCTTGGGCCTGCGTGAGAACTACAGTTCAAGCCTTTTCAATCTGAGAGCAGGCCTGCTGTGGGACGTATATCTACTGGAGACGGGACGAATAGAATTTGTCGATTATTTTTGTTTTTATTAACATTAATGTCTTCATTTCTAAGTCTTTTGTTTGTTGCCAGGCACTTTGAACTCTGTGGAGTCGTACATAAGTTCAGATTTGCCGCGGGAATACCAAGCCGAGGCTAAAGAGCGCGGCGTTATCAACTACGGCACATGGGAGTCTCTTGTAAACGGGTAGGTTGTGTTTTGTCTTTGAATTTTTTTAGCTGGTGGTGGGAATCGAACCTTGTTGCTCGTCATTCTGTCAATGTGTTCTCGTAACAGTTATTTCTTTTCAAATTATTTGCCAAATCAATTGGTAAAAAATTGTACGATATGGATGCACGTTCCTATAAAACTTTGTGTGAATATCGAATGAAAGATATCGAATGAATTGGGAGAATCTCAGAAATATTTTTGTTTATAATTTCAAGATAAATAATTATGAAGCTATTTGAGAAAGTAGGTGAAAATTTACCATACTTCCCGTTTTACAAAAAAAAAAAACAACAAATAGACCTTTACAGATTACAGGAAATCATAATCATTAAAAGACTAGCCTGTTTAGACTCCGTCCGTGTAGAATTCGTTAAAACTATCCTATGTCCATCCCCGGGACTCAAACTACTTGTGTACCAACCCAATTTCATCTAAATCGGTTCAGCGGTTTTGCAGTGATAGAGTAGCAAGCAAACAGACTACAAAACTTTCGCATTTATAATATTTGTGAGATTTTTCGTTGATGATTTCCTTGGGTAAAAATATCCTACTTTGTTCAATCTCTGAAGAAAAACACTTTAATTTTAATTTTTTGTTGAAATTACAGTCAAGTAGCGTATTGTTTTGTTTCCAGGTTGGCGCACTCCAACGAGCTGGGTCCGCTGCGAAGGAAACTGTTCCCGGAAAAGCTGCCCACTTTCAAGCCCAAACTGCAGCCTCGGTATGTGTAATGTAAAAATATTTATAAAAAACCGGCAAAGTGCGAGTCGTACACGCCCAGGATAGGGTTCCGTAGCCATTACGAAAAAAACAAATAATATTTTTCCAAGGATTTCGTATTGTGTACTGAATCTTCCAAGTTTAGATATATTTTATACCTTAGGCTGCTATTTAATTAATTCTCAAGCAATCTTAGCTGCTATAATTTTCCTTGTAAATTTGATATTAAATATTTGTTTTTTTTCAAATTTTCCCACCCAACTGTTTAGACGCTCGATTTCAGTGAAAATTTGCACTTTAAAGTTGAAAATTTCGCAAAAAGTTCACTGAATAGAAAAAATATCTTAGCACCACAAATCACCCCCACTTTACGTCTGGGAGGTTTTTTTTTTTTAACTTTTTTTTTATTGTACCACTTTGTCGGCGTGACTGATGTCAAATTACAGCTTTCTAATACTAACGGTCTCTGAGCTTACCCGCGGACAGACAGACGGACAGACATGGCGAAACTATAACGGTTTCTAGGTGACTACTGAACCCTAAAAAAATAGAGGAAAACATTTGACTTTGGCATTGTATTTATTCCTTATTCCCCAGCTCCGCAATCCACAAGCACGAAGGTGTCTGGTGCGTACCATTTATGGGTACAGACTCGTCCATAGTGTACCGCACCCAACGCTGGTTCTACGAGAACGATCACAAAAGGCCCGTCCAGTTCAAGCCCTACTTCAAGCTGGGGGGGTTAATTACCACCGCCTTCGCCGCCCTGGCTGGACTTATACTCTTCTTTATGTCCAAGACTTCGGTGACCAAGAGACTGCTGCTGAATCATCCTAGGTAAGTCATAATACAAGTAATTTATCGAATCAGGCGTTACTTTGCGGAGGTCCATATCAATGAACTAAAATAATTA
The DNA here is from genome assembly GCF_025370935.1 of Choristoneura fumiferana. Classification (NCBI taxonomy): domain Eukaryota; kingdom Metazoa; phylum Arthropoda; class Insecta; order Lepidoptera; family Tortricidae; genus Choristoneura; species Choristoneura fumiferana. Next base: position 2,046,370 of record NC_133484.1, read on the forward strand.
CTTTGCTCACCCGCGACCTTATGATAGCTACGTTTTTGCAAGAAATGTATAGTGAACGGTTGTGTTGCTCTTACGATGAGCTCTGCTTTTGTTCGAAGCGCCTCAGTGTGTCATTTGTGTGTGTTCTTCCATACGTCGTTATCGCGGAGGCAAAAACGATTTGACAGTACTGAAAGATTATGACAAATAAGCATAACAGAAGTGACACTTAAATCGAGCAACATTTTATGCCTACGAGCTCAAAACTTATTAACTTTATTTCTAACATTAGATCTCCATACTTGACTTGATTGATAATACATAATTAAAAAGATTAACTACGCAACCGCAACGCAAAGTCTTCAGTCACTTTTCCTATTTGACATTGTCATTTATTAATTATTCGTAATAATAATTGTGTTCACAACATAATTACCGAATGCTTTAAAAATGCCGCGAAGGAAAAAAACGTGCGATGAATTTGTGGAGTTGTGGATAAAGGATTACCCCGAATTACAAGCTTGCGATAAAAAAATATATTGATCTAAGTGCAACGTTAGTTTCCGTCAAACAAAATCTTCTGTGGAACGACATTTCAACTCGCAATTTTAACTTCTTAGATGCTTAGAATTTGTAGGCAGAATATATCGGTTTTACTAAATATACATTCTGTTGTATCTATTCTTTAACTGATTTGTTTTTGCTCCCGCGATAACGATGTATGGTTCTTACAGTGTGGAGGTGGAGGAACTGCATGAACATACCGCACCTTTAAAATTAAAGTGAAACAATTCGAAATATTCACATTTCCAAGATATACTTTAAATAAAACACAATATGGTTGAATTTTCGCGATGGAAAATTTCGAATTATTTCAGTTTAATTTTGGAGGTGCGATACATTTATTGCATAAAAGTAGCTATCATAAGGTCGCGGGTGAGCAAAGTTGTTTCAGTTCATTGATATGGATCTCCGCAAAGTAACGCCTGATTCAATTGGGTGTCCGCATATGCTTCGCGACTTTGGACAAAGTCGTGTACGGTCATTGGTCAAGGGGTATAATTCATTGGCCACCATGGAACCATTCATAGTCAAAATCATAGTGACTTATCACGCATTTTTAACAAGTAATATTTAATGACGTTTCACGAGAAAAGGTTCCACGGTGGAATACTTACTTACCCATAAAACGGCTCCAACCTTGCCCGTGTCAAGCCACATAAGGATGTTTGATTCTATGTTTCCTTCTGGGCTGCCACGTATTCATCACAAATCCATTGCGCCTTAGCACCTCCTGAACATGTGTCAGCTGTTCAACAAATTCAGGGTCACAGATCAAATGCCCTATTTTGCAACTCACAACGGATTCCTGTTGCCAGATTCTTCTCGTTCGGCTTGGTGACGCGCGAGGGTCCTTCGGAGAATGTGATGAACAACACCAAGTTCCAGATCCAGCTGTTTGGGGAAGGATGGGAGCGCGGCGTGGATGTGGAGGCATCCAAACCCAACAAGAAGGCTGTCGTTACGGTATGTATCTATACTTTATCTTTATCTATATTTAACGATCTATATGCAACAATATTGTAGCATGTACAGTTGCTATCAGATATTTCGGCCGCCAAGGTGTTCAAAAATATCGGCACATGCACTCTATTATTAAGATTCATGTTTCAATATTTTTGATCTCCTTGGCCGTTTCGAAATATCTGATTATATAAATATTAGATTTTGCCCGCGGCTTCGTCCGCGTGGAATTCGGTTATCGCGCGCTGTTCCCTCGGGAACTCTGCATTTTCCGGGATAAAACTAGCCTATGTCACTCTCTGGCCCATAAACTTATACCAAAAATCACGTCGATCCGTCGCTCCGTTTCGACGTAAAAGTCTGTCCGCAAACACACACACACACTTCCGCATGCAACCTACCATTTTAATTGTTCTACTATGTAATAATTAAACGTCTCATTATTCTAATCGCAGGGGACGTCTATTTTACTGTTTCGTCCAGAATTGTTTTAGGCACAGGATAGAAAAATGTTGTTATACATAAAGTCGTCGTCGTTATAGAATTTTGTAGAAAAAAGATTTTGTGCACTTTTTCACTAGGATTATTATAATTAATTACTATTCCTACTAATATTAGAAATGCGAAAGTCTGTGAGTAGTTATGTGTGTGTGCGTTTTTTAGGATTATACGTGCTAATATAAAAAAATATAAGTATATATATATATTTTACCAGGTGAAAGGCGTCAACCCGGGTTACGGAGCGACAGTCACCGCTCTCTTGTTCTCAGCCCTAACCTGCTTGAAAGAAAGTGACAAAATGCCGGGAACGTGAGTACACTGTCTGACTAGCGTAGAGGAGGTTGCTTTGGGTGTTTACCACACCAATCGATCGACGCCATCAATCGATGGTAGAATGGATTGATCGACATCGATCGACTGTTTCTACTACACCAATCGATCGACATTAAAGCGTAACATCGATCAGCTCTTCATCAATCGTTTATCGACCGGTACCAGTCGATCAACAAAACCTACCACGCCAATCGATCGGTGTCGATCGATATAAATCGATGGCATCGATCGATGATCAATCGATTGGTGTAGTAACACCCTTCGATAGATTAATAATCGATACTGATTGGTTAACACCCAAGGTAAGATTTTTATACTATATTTGTTTAAACTACATTCTCTAAGTACAGGGTGTCTCTGACATGGGCCTTTTAATTCAAGGTTCGATTCTACTCACAAAACTAAGCTACTTTTGTTTCGTAACATTTTCAAAAAACTTAAATTTAGATCATTTATTGATCCTCAAAAGTTTAATTGTTAAATCAGTGTATCGGACATGGCGGTGTTATCGCTGTCTCTTGGGGCGGGGGCCTTGAAACAATTTTTGACATTTATTCGACATCTCTAAGATAAACATTTATCAATGTGCCGTCAATTTAGTATTGTACCGCATACATTGAAAATTACATTTAATTTTTATGAAAAAAAAACAAATAAACAGTGGTCATATTTTTGAAAAGTAGCAGAACAAAAGTAGCTCAGTTATGTGAGCAGAATCGAACCCTGGATTTAAAGCCCCATGTGGTCAGACACACCCTGTATATTATTTGACTGTGAGGATTATAACATTACAGTGTGATATATTTCAAACTCGCAATTTGACTTGTCAACAACCAAGCAATTTAGTTATATAATACAAAAATGACACTTATTAATACAATAATTCAAAGAGCATCAGCAGCATACGGAAGTAGTCGTGTGTTCCGAATTATTACGATGGGATATTATTATTTACTACATCTCTACTTGTTTGCCTCCTTATGTAATAAGAAATCATATTTTTTTCATAATAGGTAATATTGGGCAAAGCTCTGCGCAGGGGGCGGCACTAGCGCAAACCACCATGACAACGTCAGTTCTTTTTATATTTTATCTACACCCATATAGTAGATCCTCAATTATGCGTTCAAAAACCATAGATAATGAAATGACCAGCATTACGACATTGGATTCTATTATGAACACGGCTGTATCGTAATGAGATTTCATACATCATTACAGCACCGGGGGGGGGGGCGACCACGTGCAGCAGCACAGGACCCCTATTACGATACAGTTGCATAAAATACTATTGTCACCATGATGGATCATGACCAAAGAGTATTAGTTCCTATAGAAATGATGACATTAGTAACAAAATAACATGATATTTACATCAGTAGTAACGACAGAGCTATATTTCCAAAGATTTAATTGAAATAATATGATGTTTATTATGTGGGTATGGCCATCCTACGGACATTTAAGATACTCAAAAAACTGTATACGGTTTGTGCTAATGCTGCACTCTGATGGCAGGAAGTTGCAGTAATATTGCTTTTTTTTTTTTTTGTTACAGAGGTGGAGTACTAACAACAGGAGCTGCGTTTTCCAAAACGGATCTCATCAAGAACTTAAATGAAAACAATCTCACATTCGAATTCCAACTCCAGTAACTTTATATACTAAGTTAATTAATATGCTATATTTAGAAATTAACGGCTGCGGGTCCACTAGAGCTGTTTGAGTTAGCTAAGCGATCTGTGACGAAAAACATACACCAAAAGCGAGTAAAATCAAGTACAGTTAACAAAAAATATTGTCAGCATTAAAGCTTGTATATAATTGCGCTGTGAGATCTTGATAAAGATGCACAATGTGACCCTAAAAGGGTTTCTTTTTCCTCTTGAGGCATGAAATCAATGGTGAGAGCTGCGCTAAGCGAAGCTGGGAAAATGATTCTATTGCTGTATTATTTCCTCGCGAAACTCTGGTGGTGATGCAGCTTTATTATTGTACAATTTAATGCATTTACTGTCTATTTAATTGTTTATTTTGTAAGGGTTTATGTTGGTTTTAACTTTGATATATTCTATGTAACTAATATAATGTTTGAAACCTTTGCGATTTTCACTCATCGACATAATACTGCTCCCTGGTCCATAACACATTAATATACGAGTTAATTAAATAACTGAAAATCAGAAAGTAGTTTCTTCAGAATCGAGAGTAGAATCTATCCCATAAAAACATTAATTTGGAATGAGAGCCAAGTTCAATATTATGATGCCATATCGAAAATACAAACTGAGACATGGATGCACAGGAAAACCAGAAAAAAAAACCAGCACTGGGAATCGAACCCAGGTCCTCAGCATTCCGTGCTGCGTGCTATAACCCCTACACCACTGCTGGACAGGAATCTAGACACGAATTTTTCCTATACATATCTCAAGTTGCTTATTTTTACTTTGCTACTTAAGGTGGCACGATTTCCATACTAATTTATTTACACAATCATGAGCGCTTGAAAGAATAATTTGAAACTAAAATCACATCTGTTGACGTTTATTTTGTTCTTTATTTGAGGCATTTTTTATTTATATAAAGAAAGCTTTTGATTAATAGCTTAATCTAGATTATTATTTTAGTTAATTTTTGTCAATATGTGAGTGGACGGCGACAGTATCGTACGCCAACGGCTCGGTTAGTAGTGTGCGTTTCAGCTACGTTGCCAACTCGCCGACAATTCGATGCTAAGCGACGTTGCCAGATTGCGTTTGATTTGTCTGATCGAAATCACATTCCCATTTTGAAGCTCGTTTATCTTTTTTTTAAATATTTTTGCTGGCCATTGGTACAAAGTCCGTCAGTCAAAAGACTGAAGTGCAACGAACAAATGCATTGCCAATTCTTAGGATTTCCGACAGAAATTAGGAAGAAAATACCATAACATGAACGTATTAACAAATAAGTACGGAAAATTGCATTAACGGATTATAAATTAGTAGTGATAAAATCAGATATAGGCTGCATGGCTTGTGGCTTTTTCCATAAAATAAAAAAAAAACATCAAGTCAAATGTCAAATTCGTCAAGTCATAATTTTTTGTTCGTTTGTTGTCATTGCTTGTCATGACATTGTAAACTAATGGAGTAAGTATTCTTTTCCTAAATTAAATTATCGTAATTTGTCCTCGAAATTGACGGGATTATCATTATCTATAATCTATAATGTGAATGCAGTTATATTTTCAAGTATTGAACTGAATTATAATTTACATTTGAAACTATGAAGCCACGAACTTTGCGAAAAAATTACATAAAGCATCAATACTCTGGTCTCGAAAAAGACGCATTATAAGGAAATTAAAAAGTAAGTACAGTAGAGGCTGAGTACAACATATAACTTCCACCACCCCCGTGGGTACCGTAGGAATCGGCCGAGGGATAATATCAGAAGATGGGCAGCAGCGTTTTCCAAGCAACCCCACATCATATACTTACTACGCTCGCCAACCCGCTTATCAAACGTGGCGAGTACCTATTGGCAACACGGGAAAATATGGGGAAGGCCTAAAGTCTCAGTTTCTATGACCGTAGGTGTTTAGGACAGATTTTTTTACTGGTTTTTTTTCCAAGTCCCCAGCCCTTGGTAGCGGACTAACTTTTGAGCCTCATATCTCGGTAATTTCTGAGTTCAGAGAAAAGCTCATTTGACAAAATATGCTTCTTCAAAATATGTTTTATTTTCATAATAAAATATTTAATTACAGAGTGAAAAACACTGTCATAACATACATTGTCGGCTGGTAAGCTGTGTACGAGACTGCCACAAGACTGGAAAAGTGGCGTGAAAATGCAAGAGGCACTCAGCAGTGGTTGTATGTGGGCTAATTTAATTGACTGATGTAAATAAATAAATAAAAACTGACTTAGTGATGGACTTTTTTATTTGTTGTTCAATAGAGCCTTCGATTACTACCCAACCAATTAAATTTGAAATAAAAATAAACAAGTCTAATTTCATATTTTCACGTGTTTTTCATTGAAGGAAAATATCGTGAAGAAACATACACACACCTGCTAAATAATTAATGGTGTGCGCTATATTTCAATTCACACTGGGCCTGCGTTGAAAAAAACGCCCAAGCCCTCATTGTGAGAGGAGGCCTGTGTACATACACGTATAGGGATAATGATTATGGCTAATTTTCTCATAGTATGTAAACTGTATTGTAAATAAAAAATAAATTAACAATCGTTGAGTTACGGTCAAGGAAACTGAGTCACTTACCAGGGTGGAACCTATGTGCTACTAATGTCATGTTGACATCCCATACACCTGCCAAAGAAATCACAGCGCAATTGAATATGAAAAGGTTCCACTTGGGTTCCACTTTGGTACGTGATTCGGTGTCCTTGACTTTGTAAAGGCGAACTTATCCCTCGAAGGGATCTCTACCAAGCAACCCTTGAGTGGATTCTTCTTCTTTCTGTGCCTCTTCCCATTATTTGGGGTCGGCCCTCCTCGTTCTCATGCGCCAGGTCGGTCGATCCTGGGTTGTCTCCTCGTTCAACTGGGCCTGTTTCAAATCCTTTGATATGGTGGACCACCATGTAGCAAGCGGGCGACCTCTGCCTCTCTTGTTGTCCGGTAGTGCGAGAGCTTTCTTCACGACATGGTCGTCGCTGCGTCTCATGACATGTCCGTACCATCTCATGCGAGATTCCCTAACCTTGTCTGCAATGGGTGCGACCTTGTAACTTCCTCTGATGTGTTCGTTACGCACTTTATCGAGTCTCGTTACACCTGCCGCCCATCTCAGCATCTTCATCTCATTGACATGGAGTGTCTGTTCATGGCCTTTTTTGATCGCCCAGCATTCAGCGCCGTACACCATAGCTGGTCTCACAGCTGTTTTATAGACCTTGCCTTTGGTCTTTATCGGCATACGGTGGTCACAGAGCACACCTGTGAGCGCCCTCCATCTCTGCCAAGCTACATTTACCCTATGCGTCACGTCCACGTCCACACTTGCGTCCGCGGAGAGGACCGAACCCAGGTATTTGAACTGGCTTACTTTCGGCACTGGGTGTCCATCGATATAAATTGTGGGTGTTATCTGCTTTGTGAGGCTATAGTGGCACGGCAAGTACTCGGTTTTGCTTCTGCTAATCCTTAGACCGTTGGATTCCAGGGCATTTCTCCATAGCTCTAGGGTGTGTTGCAGTTGTTTCGCGCATTTGTCAATGAAGACAATATCATCCGCATACAGCAAGCACCATGGCAGGGGGGACTGGATGTCTCCAGTGAGCTAGTCCATAACAATGTTGAACAATAAACGAGGTAAGAGCAGATTCCTGATGCACGCCAACTTTGACGTCGAAGGAATTGCTTGTACCAGCTAGGCTTCTCACTCTCGTGCTCACATTGTAATACATATCCTTTACCAATGATATGTAGCACTCAGGTATTCTTTGCGATCTTATAGCTTGCCAAACTTAATCTTACAACGGGTTTGAACCCGAACTTCCTAAGCTGTGGGTAGCAAAAAGTATATAATCACTGCGTTTTGTGGGTAGGGTAAACTCTAGCCTTATGCAACTAGGCCAATCTGCTCTTTGATCATGAGAGAGAAATTAACAAAGACTTCTGTTTACAACAAATTACAAGCATGTGTGCGAAAATATCTCCGTCGAAACTGCAGCGATCATGTGAAAGTATTTTCTAAATTAAAATACATCTGAAACTTGGTAGGATATATCACAAATTTCACGCTATTGGCGGTATGTACATTATTTTATAAAAATATCCATGATTTCATTCCTAAAAAAAAAAATACGTGGAATTTGCACACTAACGTATTATATATTCTGTGCTAACGTCATCTACTGGCGCTGTAGTGCCTAGCTTTGGTGCTTAGCTGACCGTGACAAGCGACCTTAGGTAATCGGCCCGCTGTCACACCGTACCACACCACAGTCGATTGATGGCGAACTGTCGAGCGTAATTCGCGTTGGAAATTGGACAATATTTTCGGATCCTTAGCTTTTAAGAACCATCATTTAAACGACTTTTTAAACAGTTTTCCCGAGAATAATCCACGTTTATGTCGCCAACCAAGATAAACCTTTTGTTTTCGTCACTTAACCTACTTAGAAATAATTCCAATCTCAAAATCTCCATTTCCAGTTCTATACATTACAATTATTATAAGTTTACAATTAATTATTTCTATTGCACAAAATTCACAATGAAATTGAGCGGCTGCGGTGTGTAGGTCGCTCCGTTTAAAGGTACCGATACCGGTTGATAAGTACTTACAGAGCGACGCCACCGTACTCGATAGATGTCCGGCAGTAGTAACTAGCTAGCCCATAGCCACACAGCCCTACGCGCTCAATCTCATGCTTTCTGCACCAAATTACGCTACAAGCTAGAACATTTGGGTCCTCAGTGCGTAATAACAATTCCAATAGTGCAGTTTTACCAGTAATCGAACGAACATTTTGGTGCAAGACTTAATCAATTGTGATTTATTACTTATTGTAGTTATTAGCTTATTTGTTAGTCCGGATTTGGTCGAGGTGAGTGCGTCTTCAAGTTTGGTGCTGTGACAACGTTGAACCTCCGTACGGAGACACCCTCCGGCCAGTTTGCGACATTTTTGACAACTTCCACCTTACCAGCTGGCAATTAAAAACCACTGAGCAAGCAATCACTTGATCAAGGCGAAAAGATGAATATGGCCTCTAGTCACATTGAGTTTAATACAGGTAGCATCCTTGATGGTGGGAATGTCAAAAAAAATACCCATGGTTTTTATATATTTTTTTGTATAGAAAAGTCAATTACTTATAAGAAACTAATTTCAATATTTTTTCTTTTATTATTGCATTCAAAATAGTTTGAATAGTAGAATAGTATTGGTGAGTTAATAATAAAATAAAAATAAAAAATAAAATAAAAATCATTTATTTCAGACAATTAAATCCATAATTTGTTAGTAACAAGGTTGACTTATAATACTATGTTAGTTAATCATACTTAATCAAATATTAATTTAAAATTATAATTCATTTACAATAATCATTAATAAAATTTAATTCACTAAGTATATAATTATCATTACTAATATCTCTATTATCATTACTAATGTTTGCTGCTCGCTAATTAGGTCTTTGCAACTCCTCGACTCTCTTTTAATTTCACTGACCTCGGTCTCCAAATTCAAAACAACGTCAACCATCCTTTCAACCGCCGCCGCCGTTGTTGTTCCCGATTTTTGCTTCGCTGGTGCCATTTTCAACCGTTGTTTTATTTAATTTTTGTAAATATGTATGTAAATTTTTCGATAATAATTATCTATGTCACATATTACGTTTTTAAATACTTAATAAAACGCCATACAAAAAATCTTTCTTGTGGAAATTTATAGAATTTGTGATCACTGTTTTTGCTATTGTTCTTCTAGTTAACTACGCAGCAGATTTCGTAACGCATATTTATTTATTTTTGCTTAATAATGCACGAATAAAGTGGTGGCAACAGGATGAGCTGATGCTGCAGCCAGGATATCCAGCACACTTTAAAAAAAACAATATAACAAAGTTTAAAAAACAATATAAAAAAACCCCCGACACAAAAAACGCCGCCTAAAAAGACAACTAAAAAGTAAAAAATAATTATGCACTAGGTACCTAGCCTTTGGCCGCGACTTCATCTGCGAAGAGTTCGTTTATCACTATCCCGCGGGGACTATGCAGAATTCCCGCAAAATTAGCCAAAGTTAATTTAGCATACCTACCTAGTAATATTTTTTTATCTATCTAAGCGCAGTCAGTGTTGGGGGACCACTAAGGTTAACAGGAAACTAAAGTACGTATGTTGTATTTTTAAAGTGCCTATTAACCTTAGCGGTCCCTACGCTTAGATATGTAAAAATAATTAGTATTCTAAGCAACTAAACTAGATACCATGTTCGGATAGGTATTGCGTGAAGTGAATGTACATGCACCCTAATCCCCATCGTATAGTTACTGATCACAACAATGTTATAAGTAACTAAAAGTCGCATTAATCTCAGAGTGGGGTGAATGTAACTATTACTACCCTCGTAGAACAATAAAATAAATTATTTAAAAACCTTAGCCTGTTTGTAGTGTAATTAAAGTTGAAACGTTCACTAAAATGTAAGCAATTGTTGAGAATTAGTACCAATACTGCCGCTAGATGGCGCTGTCCCTAAAATAAACTAGCTAATGACATTCCGTTTTAATTCACTGAGAAGGAGTGCGTCGCGAGCCTTCACCAGTTCAAAAAACAGTCAGTGCAGTGTAGTAATTTAATAATATATAAATAGTGATAGTTATAGTGTAAGTGAATGTGGTGCAGTACCAGCAACGGACATCGAGGTACGAACATTTGGTCCTATTCGAGTCGGATCGGGTCGCGGACGTTAAGTGCAGTGTTGTTAGCGTTATTAGTGCAGTGAAAAGTGGACCGTATTGGATTGCATTAAGGACTAAAACTGAGTAAGATCGTTTCAATTATCTCGTTAATGGACTTGTCGTAATTTTGTTATTTGGCCGCTCTGTTCAAAGTAATGTGTCAAAGACTTGTAAAATTTTAAGAAATTGCTCTGTGGACTTAGAATAATTCGTTAACTTAAAACACTTGTAAAATTTTAAGAAATTGCTCTATGGACTTAGAATAATTCGTTAACTCAAAACACTTGTAAAATTTCAAAGAATATTTGAGACTTAGAATAATCGTGAATTGTGGACTTAGAGCGATTGGTGTTTAGAAAAGACTTGTCATATTTTAGTTGTGGTTAGGACTTAGAAAAGTTGTGCTGAATATCACTTAGCAGTTTTAACAGTGAAAAAGACTTAAGACAATTGGGTGACACTTTATAACGGCAAATATGGAAGACTTATACGTATTACAACTAAATACTTTGTCACTTATTGCTAAAACCACAACTAATCTAAAAAAATGTCCCAAAGCAAGGCTGACAAAAGGATTTAAAAGGAAGGTTACAAAACTTAGATGTTATTGGGATACATTTCAAAAAACACATAGAGATATTATACAGGCTTCTACAGAAAAGCTAAGGGCGGAACATGAATACTTCAGTTCAGAGATATTTAATCAAGGAGAAGAAGAATACCTTAATGTTAGGGGAGATATTGTGGATCTTTTAGAAACAGTGCACAACTAATTAATAACCCGGAAACACAATCCTTGGTTCAGCAGTGTCAAGATGTAAGGCTACCAAAGATAAATATACCACTCTTCAATGAAATTACAATGATTGGGGGACATTCAAAGGATTTATACACATCTCTCAATTCATGAAAAGACTTCATTGAGC